>NC_073258.2:56098712-56401742 GCF_029289425.2 Pan paniscus
GAGAGGTGCACTGATAGTTTTGTAGATGATTGACTGGAAAGGATTCTCAGTTCATCTAATTTAATCACATTGTTTTTCAGTGTGCAAATGAAGACAGACTTGTAAATGCATTCAGAACATGACTCACATTCATGTCATCTTACAGTGAAGTTCAAATTTCTCTTTGAGTTTTTTTTTTTTGGAATACGAACACTAAGGTTCTATTTTTGAGTACTCTCTGTATCTAAATAGTGTTAAAAATAAAACCATGTCCCACTGTTCTGTACCTCTTTGTACAGTGCCTATTTTCTTTTCTCTCACTATCTAGTTCACCCCAAGAATTCAGAAAAAAATAATCACAGCTAATGTGGCAGTTGGTGACAGTCATCAGTTAGTTTTCTTGCGTTCAAAATATTAGTTGGTGAAAATCAGGGTACTGCATGTGTATATGATACAAAATTGTGGAATAGGCAAGAATAAGATGCAGAGATGTGCAGATCCTTACAAGGCAAACAGAGAGTCAGACCAAGTAATCACTACAGGGAATAATGTGATAAATAACATTTTACTATTTATACAGATTAATGTCTAGTCTCTTGACATTTAATGAGATAGTCATAAAGACTGAACATCTTTCGAGGCATGAAGGTCCGAATGTGTAACTGTGGAATGCCACAGTACTGATTGAGATATTTCAGAAGGTGATATTTTTGATGCTACCCAGATCATAGAGTAAAGATGCCACAACACTACAAACTCAAAGCACTGAATATATGCCAATTTATTTATTTAGAGTTTATTACCACCACAAGAAAGTAACTTTCTTGAGACCAATAATCTGTTGCCTATTCATCATGGCTGACTTCTGTGCCAAGAAATATGTTTTAAATAAGGAGTTATGAAATACATGAATGGCTGTTGGGCCTTTAACTCTTCTTCTGTACAGAATATTCACTAAAAGTTAGAGGCAGAAGCTGTTACCTGTAGGCTCAAACTAAAATCTTGAGGACATGAGGAACTCAATAGAGACTTAACAAAATGTTTATCATGTGTGTAAACCACTATTGAGGATACAAAGTGAAGATGTGCTCTGTGACATCATGGATGTATTCATATTCCTGTTCATGACTTCATTACAGGTCCTGTTCTCCCAAGTTCTTTACTCTGATACAAGCCTTAGAGAAAAGTAAATGGGACTGAGTAACAATGTTACATAACTTTTCCTCCTGGGCCTCACTCAGGATCTTGATGTGCAAAATGCATTATTTGTCATGTTTTTACTAACATACATTGTGACTATGGTGGGGAACCTGCTCATTGTGGTGACTATTATTGCCACCCCATCCTTGGGCTCCCCAATGTACTTTTTCCTTGCCTGCCTGTCATTTATAGATGCTGTGTATTCCACCACCATTTATCCCAAATTGGTTGTAGACTAACTCCATAATTAAAAGACTATTTTGTTCCCAACTTGCATGGGCCAGCCACTTACAGACCACTTATTTGGTGGTGTTGAGGTCTTTTTTCTGTTGGTGATGGCCTGTGATCGCTATGTGGCCATCTGTAAGCCACTGCACTATTTGACCGTCATGAATCGACAGGTTTGCATCCTTCTGTTGGTAGTGGCTGTGACTGGAGGTTTGTGCGTTCTGTGTTCCAAATTGTTGTTGTGTACAGTCTCCCTTTCTGTGGTTCCAATGTTATTGACCACTTTCTGTAACATGTACCCATTAATGGAAATGGCATGAACTGACACCTACTTTATAGGCCTCACTGTGGTTTTCAAGGTTGAAGCAATCTGTGTGGTCATCTTCACCCTTCTACTAATCTCCTCTGGGGTCATCCTAATCTCCCTTAAAACTTACAGTCAGGAAGGGAGGCATAAAGCCCTGTTTACCTGCAGCTCCTGCATTACTGTAGTTGTCCTCTTTTTTGTTCCCTGTATTTTCATGTGTGTTAGACCTGTTTTTAACTTCCCCATTGATAAATTTATTATTGTGTTTTATACAGTTATCACACCCATGCTGAATCCTTTAATATACATGTTGAGAAATTCAGAGATGAGAAATGCTATAGAAAACCCCTAGTGTAAAAAATTAACTGTAGATAGAATAAGAGTGTACATCTTCATGTAGCTACAGGGTTGTGTAGACAAGGTCTTTCCAGAAAGGTTGTCAGACTTGTAATGGCAATTCAGGGATCCTAGATTGGGAAAGCAGGATTTATGAGCTCCCAGCTCAGTTAACTTGTCCCATCGTGGCCTCAGTTTGACATCCAGTATCTCAAATTATATATGCAGAGTGAGTATAGACAAAGCCCTTTTGGTACAATTTCTGAGGTAGGGCCTTTACTTTTGGTTCTTCTCTATTTTCAGAGCTATAAACTAGAGACAGGGTTTTTCTTTCTCATTCTCAGCATACAATGGAGGAAGAGATGAGAAGATAAACATAGACACTCTTGTTCAGAAGAAAAGACTAAAGTGCTTCCTTCAATGCAATTTCCGTAAAAACTTTGTAACATTTCTGTGTTATTTTTATTGGCATTTACAATATTATACAAGGGCCATACTCACAAACATCTTTGCAACGGATTATTCTTGGGTTTGAACTGAGAATCTGTGTGTGTGCAGTGGGATAATTCCCATAGGAGTATTGAATTATTTTTGTTTAATTGGTAGGTTTTATGAGACACATTTTAAAATCTTTCTGAAGTTTTCTCAAAGAATCTTCCATTGACAACTTTGAGATAACCTTTATTCTGACACTCAAAGCATGTGGCATTGGCTTTAATATTAGAAGCTTGGTGACATTACTTACATTGAGAGTCTTTAGATCTTTGGAGAGACTGGAAAGGGAAACCAGTTTTATTTTTCGAAACCAGCCAGTTTGGGCTGCTTTATTTTTCTTGTAAGTTCTGCCTGAAAATTCAAGCTACTCTTTTAACTCATATTTTTATTTATGTCTTATCATATCCTACACTGTTATAAGAAACAGGTTGAACTTTCAATACTGCACTTGAAAATTTTAGCTGGATCCACCTGTTCATTTAAGTATACTTTCTGTTTTCTGCATTACTATAGATGGGAGTATTACCAAACTTTTCTGGCACTAGATAAGGAGTCACATTTTTTCCCCCAGTTACTTCTGTCTTTTCAGCCGTCAGTTACACTGTCCAGGAGATCATTCTAAGTGTCATCTAGCTTCTGGTATTAAAGCCTGTGCCACATGCTTTATATTGTTGTTATGGAAGCACCACACTTAACAGGTGCCACTTTTATTCTGGTTATCTCTTCCTGCATTGTACAAGGCTCCACAGTTCTTGTGGCTTAAAACAATCACCAATTTATTTTACTTTAAAATTTTGTGGGCTAGAAATTCAGGCACTGGTTCACTGGGTATTTCTTCTGTTTCATGTGACATGGACTGAAGTCAGTGTTGTTCAGCTGATAGCTGGATCATCTGTAGGATCCAGGAAAGCTTACTTCACATTTATAGCATCTTTGAGGTGATGACTGGAAGAGATCCACTGAGTCCTTCCTCCTATGCATTTTGATGGAGGACCACAAGATCTCTTCAAAAGATAGTCAGGCTTTTTACGTGGCACTAAGAGATCCCCATGGTAGAAAGTAGAAGACCTCAGGCCAATTAAGGGCTATGTCCAGAACTGGCACAATCTCTCTTGCACCATCTTCTATATTTCAGAGTGGTCACATGACCATCCCAGATTTGAAATGTTACAGAAACAGACGATAATCCTTGATGAGGAAGTGGCAAAGTCACTTTGCAGAGCAGTGTGCAGAAAATTGTCTACATCTGAAAAAGAACATATTGGGAATTTTATTCAGATTGAGTTGGATCTATAAATCATCTTGGACTGAATTAACATCTTAACAATAGTGGCTTTTCTAATTCTTGAATACCATATATCTATTATGTGTTTTAAATATTTATGTTTGAAAAGTTTTGTATTTATAGTATAGGGATCTTACTCATCTGTTGCTAAGTATTTATGTGTTCAGATGCTTTCACAGGTTGTAATTAAAAAATTTTCAATTGTTATTGCTGTTAGTATATATAAATGCAATTGAATTTTTTCATTTGTCATTTGAGTCTTATAAATGTGCTAAATTTGTCACTTATTTCCAGCCATCTCTGTAGATTCTTTAGCGTGTTCTGAGATACTATCATATTATCTATAAGCAAGAATAGTTCATTACTTAGAGGGATAGAGGAGCGTTTAGCTTTTCAACTTGTTTTGGGGGTCATTTTCAGAAGGTTGGATTTTCCCTACATTTTACCGTTTTATCTAAGCTGTCAAAGTAATTAAACTAATCTTTTTGATAACAATCCTTTTCTATCCCTTTAAAGTCTAAAGGATCTATTTGAAGATGATTTTAAAAAAATCTGATATTGTTAATTTGAATTTCTATTTCTTTTCTCTTTCTTGATCATTCTTGCTGGAAGTTTGTCAATTTTATTATAAAAGTACCAACTTTTCACTATTTTGATTTTCTCTGTTTTATGTTTCCCATTTTATTGATTTTTCTTCTTATAATTATCACCTCCTTTCTTTTACGTACCTTGGCTTTAATTTACTCTTCTCAAAGTGAAAGTTCTGATTGGTGCTTTTAAATATTTTAATATAACACTTACAGCTATAAATTTCCCTCTCAGTACTATTTTAATTACATGTGCCAAATCTTTTGTTTATTTTTTCTTTTTTTAGGGTTCTTTTTTAATTATACTTTAAGTTCTAAGGTACATGTGCACAACTTGCCGGCTTGTTACATGTGCCATGCTGAGCAACTGCACCCATCAACCCATCGTTTACATTAGGTACTTCTCCCAATGCTATCCATCCTCCTGCCCCCCACCCCACAACAGGCCCTGGTGTGTGATGCTCCCCACCCTGTGTCCAAGTGTTCTCATTGTTCAATTCCCACCTATGAGTGAGAACATATGGTGTTTGGTTTTCTGTCCTTGTGATAGTTTGCTGAGAATGATGGTTTCCAGCTTCATCAATGTCCCTGCAAAGGACATGAACTCATCCTTTTTATGCTGTATAATATTGCATGGTGTATATGTGCCACATTTTCTTAATCCAGTCTATCATTGATGGACATTTGAGTTGGTGCCAAATCTTTGCTATTGTGAATAGTGCTGCAGTAAACATATGTGTGCATGTCTCTTTATAG
Organism: Pan paniscus; assembly: GCF_029289425.2. Taxonomy (NCBI): domain Eukaryota; kingdom Metazoa; phylum Chordata; class Mammalia; order Primates; family Hominidae; genus Pan; species Pan paniscus. Next base: position 56,103,886 of record NC_073258.2, read on the forward strand.
TAGCATGATTTATAATCCTCTGGGTATATACCCAGTAATTGTATTGCTGGGTCAAATGGTATTCCTAGCTCTAGATCCTTGAGGAATCACCACACTCTCTTCCACATTGGTTGAACTAGTTTACAGTCCCACCAACGGTGTAAAAGTGTTCCTATTTCTCCACATCCTCTCCAGCATCTGTTGTTTCCTGACTTTTAAATGATTGCCATTCTAAATGGTGTGTGATGGTATCTCATTGTGGCTTTGATTTGCATTTCTCTGATGACCAGTGATGATGAGCATTTTTTCATGTGTCTGTTGGCTGCATAAATGTCTTCCTTTCAGAAGTGTCTGTTCATATCCTTTGTCCACTTTTTGATGGGGTTGTTTGATTTTTTCTTGTAAATTTGTTTCAGTTCATTGTAGATTCTGGATATTAGCCCTTTGTCAGATGAGTAGGTTGCGAAAATTTTCTCCCATTTTGTAGGTTGCCTGTTCACTCTGATGGTAGTTTCTTTTGCTGTGCAGAAGCTCTTTAGTTTAACTAGATCCCATTTGTCAATTTTGGCTTTTGTTGCCATTGCTTCTGGTGTTTTAGACATGAAGTCCTTGCCCATGCCTATGTCCTGAATGGTGTTGCCTAGGATTTCTTCTAGGCTCTTTATGCTTTTAGGTCTAACATTTAAGTCTTTAATGCATCTTGAATTAATTTTTCTATAAGGTGTAAGGAAGGGATCCAGTTTCAGCTTTCTACATATGGCTAGCCAGTTTTCCCAGCACCATTTATTAAATAGGGAATCCTTTCCCCATTTCTTGTTTTTGTCAGGTTTGTCAAAGATCAGATGGTTGCAGATGTGCGGTGTTATTTCTAAGGCCTCTGTTCTGTTCCATTGGTCTATATCTCTGTTTGGTACCAGTATCATGCTATTTTGGTTACTGTAGCCTTGTAGTATAGTTTGAAGTCAGGTAGCATGATGCTTCCATTTTTGGTCTTTTGGCTTAAGATTGTCTTGGCAATGTGGGCTTTTTTTGGCTCCATATGAACTTTAAAGTAGTTTTTTCCAATTCTGTGAAGAAACTCGTTGGTAACTTGATGGGGATGGCATTGAATCTATAAATTACCTTGGGCAATATGGCCATTTTCACAATATTGATTCTTCCTATCCATGAGCGTGGAATGTTCTTCCATTTGTTTGTGTCCTCTTTTATTTTGTTGACCAGTGGTTTGTAGTTCTCCTTGAAGAGGTCCTTCACATCCCTTGTAACTTGGATTTCTAGATATTTTATTCTCCTTGAAGCAATTGTGAATGGGAGTTCACTCATGATTTGGCTCTCTATTTGTCTGTTATTGGTGTATAGGAATGCTTGTGATTTTTGCACATTGATTTTGTATCCTGACACTTTGCTGAAGTTGCTTATCTCCTTAAGGAAATTTTGGGCTTAGACTATGGGGTTTTCTAAATATATAATCATATCATCTGAAAACAGGGACAATTTGACTTCCTCTTTTGCTAATTGAATACCATTTATTTCTTTCTCCTGCCTGATTGCCCTGGCCAGAACTTCCAACACAATGTTGAATAGGAGTGGTGAGAGAGGACATCCCTGTCTTGTGCCAGTTTTCAAAGGGAATGCTTCCAGCTTTTTCCCATTCAGTATGGTATTTGCTGTGGGTTTGTCATAAAGAGCTCTTATTATTTTGAGATACGTTCCATCAAAACCTAATTTATTGAGAGTTTTTAGCATGAAGCACTGTTGAATTTTGTCGAAGGCCTTTTCTGCATCTATTGAGATAGTCATGTGTTTTTGTCTTTGGTTCTGTTTATATCATTGATTACATTTATTGATTTGCATATGTTGAACCAGCCTTGCATCCCAGGGATGAAGCCCACTTGATCATGGTGGATAAGCTTTTTGATGTGCTGCTGGATTCAGTTTGCCAATATCGTATTGAGGATTTTTGCATCAATGTTCATCAGTGATATTGGTGTAAAATTCTCTTTTTGTGTGTGTGTCTCTGCTAGGCTTTGTTATAAGTATGATGCTGGCCTCATAAAATGAGTTAGGGAGGATTCTCTCCTTTTCTATTGATGGGAATAGTTTCAGAAGGAATGTTACCAGCTCCTCTTTGTACCTCTCATAGAATTCGGCTGTAAATCCATTTGTTGGACTTTTTTTGGTTGGTAGGCTACAAATTATTTAAAGCCTGTTATTGGTCTATTCAGGGTTTCAACTTCTTCTTGGTTTAGTCTTGGGAGGGTGTATGTGTTGAGGAATTTATCCGTTTCTTCTAGATTTTCTAGTTTATTTGTGTAGAGGTGTTTATAGTATTCTCTGATGGTAGTTTGTATTTCTGTGGGATCGGGGGTGATATCCCTTTTATCATTTTGTACTGCATCTATTTGATTCTTCTGTATGTTCTTCTTTATTAGTCTTGCTAGTGGTCTATCAATTTTGTTGATCTTTCCAAAAACTAGCTCCTGGATTCATCGATTTTTTGAAGGGTTTTTTGTATCTCTATCTCCTTCAATTCTGCTCTGATGTTAGTTATTTCTTGCCTTCTGCTAGCTTTTGAATGTGTCTGCTCTTGCTTCTCTAGTTCTTTTAATTGTGATGTTAGGGTGTCAATTTTAGATCTTTCCTGCTTTCTCTTGTGGGCATTTAGTGCTATAAATTTCCCTCTACACACTGCTTTGAATGTGTCCCAGAGATTCTGGTATGTTGTATCTTGGTTCTCACTGGTTTCAAAGAACATCTTTATTTCTGCCTTCATTTTGTTATGTACCCCGTAGTCATTCAGGAGCAAGTTGTTCACTTTCCATGTAGTTGAGCAGTTTTGAGTGTTTCTTAATCCTGAGTTCTAGTGTGATTGCACTGGGATCTGAGAGACAGTTTGTTTTAATTTCTGTTCTTTTACATTTGCTGAGGAGTGTTTTACTTCCAACTATGTGGTAAATTTTGGAACAAGTGTGATGTGGTGCTCAAAAGAATGTATATTCTGTTGATTTGGGGTAGAAAGTTCTGTAGATGTCTATTAGGTAGGCCTGGTGCAGAGCTGTGTTGAATTCCTGGATATCCTTGTTAACTTTCTGTCTCGTTGATCTGTCTATTAGGTAGGCCTGGTGCAGAGCTGTGTTGAATTCCTGGATATCCTTGTTAACTTTCTGTCTCATTGATCTGTCTAATGTTGACAGTGTGGTGTTAAAGTCTCCCATTATTATTGTGTGGGAGTCTAAGTCTCTTTGTAGGTCTCTAAGGACTTGCTTTATGAAGCTGCATGCTCCTGTATTGGGCATATGTATATTTAGGATAGTTAGTTCTTCTTGTTGAATTGATCCCTTTATCATTATGTAATGGCCTTCTTTGACTCTTTTGATATTTGCTGGTTTAAAGTCTGTTTTATCAGAGACTAGGATTGCAAACCCTGCTTTTATTTTGTTTTCCATTTGCTTGGTAGGTCTTCCTCTATCCCTTTATTCTGAGCCTATGTGTGTCTCTGCATGTGAGATGGGTCTCCTGAACACAGCACACTGATGGATCTTGACTCTTTATCCAATTTGCCAGTCTGTGTCTTCTAATTGGAGCATTTAGCCCATTTATATTTAAGGTTAATATTGTTATGTGTGAATGTGATCCCGTCACTAAGATTTTTGCTGGTTATTTTGCTCGTTAGTTGATGCAGTTTCTTCCCAGCCTTGATGGTCTTTACAATTTGCCATGTTTTTGCAGTAGCTGGTACCGATTTTTCCTTTCCATGTTTAGTGCTTCCTTCAGGAGCTCTTGTAAGGCAGGCCTCGTGGTGACAAAATCTCTCAGCATTTGCTTGTCTGTAAAGCATTTTATTTCTCCTTCACTTTTGAAGCTTAGTTTGGCTGGATATGAATTTCTGGGTTGAAAATTCTTTTCTTTAAGAATGTTGAATATTGGCCCCCACTCTCTTCTGGCTTATAGAGTTTCTGCCAAGAGATCAACTTTTAGTTTGATGGGCTTCCCTTTGTGGGTAACCCGACATTTCTCTCTGGCTTCCCTTAACATTTTTTCCTTCCTTTCAACTTTGGTGAGTCTGACAATTATTTGTCTTAGAGTTGCTCTTCTCAAGGAGTATGTTTGTGGTGTTCTCTATATTTTCTGAATTTGAATGTTGGCCTGCCTTGCTAGGTTGGTGAAGTTCTCCAGGGTAATATCCTGCAGAGTGTTTTCCAACTTGTTTCTATTCTCCCCATCACTTTCAGGTCCCTCAATCAGACGTAGATTTGGTCTTTTCACATAGTCCCATATTTCTTGGAGGCTTTGTTCATTTCTTTTTACTCTTTATTCCTCTAAACTTCTCTTCTAGCTTCATTTCATTATTTGATCTTCAATCACTGATACCCTTCCTTTCAGCTGATTGAATCAGCTACTGAAGCTTGTGCATACATCACGTAGTTCTTGTGCCATGGTTTTCAGCTCCATCAGATCATTTAAAGTCTTATCTACACTGTTTATTCTAGTTAGCCATTCATCTGTTCTTTTTTCAAGGCTTTTAGCTTCTTTGCAATGGGTTCAAACACCCTCGTTTAGCTGGGAGAAGTTTGTTATTACCGGTCATCCGAAGCCTTCTTCTCTCAACTTGTCAAAGTGATTCTCCATCCAGCTTTGTTCTGTTGCTGGCGAGGAGCTGCTTTTCTTTGGAGGAGAAGAGGTGCTCTGAGTTTTAGAATTTTCAGCTCTTCCGCTCTGGTTTCTCCCCATGTTTATGGTTTTATCTACCTTTGATCTTTGATGATGGTGATGTACAGATGGGGTTTTGGTGTCAATGTCCTTCCTGTTTGTTAGTTTTCCTTCTAATAGTCAGGACCCTCAGCTCCAGATCTGTTGGAGTTTGCTGGTGGTCCACTCCAGACTCTGTTTGCCTGGCTATCACCAGTGGAGGCTGCAGAATAGCAAATATTGCAGAATGGCAAATGTTGCTGTCTGATCTTTCCTCTGGAAACTTCGTCTCAGAGGGGCACCTGGCTGTATGAACTGTCAGTCAGCCCCTACTGGGAAGTGCCCCCCAGTTAGTTCACTCAGGGGTCAGGGAACCACTTGAGGAGGCAGTCTGTCTGTTCTCAGGTGTCAAACTCTGTGCTGGGAGAACCACTACTCTCTTCATAGCTGTCAGACAGGGACATTCAAGTCTGCAGAAGTTTCTGCTGCCTTTTGTTCAGCTATGCCCTGCCCCCAGAGGTGGAGTCTACAGAGGCAGGCAGGCCTCCTTGAGCTGCGGTGGGCTCCATGCAATTTGAGCTTCACAGCCACTTTATTTACCTACTCAAGCCTCAGCAATGGTGGGCACCCCTCCCCCAGCCTCACTGTCACCTTGCAGTTCAATCTCAGACTGCTGTGCTAGCAATGAGGGGGACTTTGTGGGCATGGGACCCTACGAGCCAGGTGCAGGATATAATTTCCCAGTGTACTGTTTGCTAAGACCATTGGAAAATTACAGTATTAGGGTAGGAGTGACCCAATTTCCCAGGTGCCATCTGTCACGGCTTCCTTTGGCTAGGAAAGGGAATACCCCAATCCCTTGTGCTTCCCAGGTGAGGTGATGCCTCACCCTGCTCCAGCTCACCCCCGTGGACTGCACCCACTGTCCTGCACCCACTGTCTGACAAGCCCCTGTGAAATGAACCCAGTACCTCAATTCGAAGTGCAGAAATCACCTGTCTTCTGTGTTGCTCATGCTGGGAGATGTAGACTGGAGCTGTTCCCATTCGGCCCTCTTGGAACATGCCTCTCTTGAATACCCTTTATTTCTATCTCTTGCCTGATTACCCTGGCCAGAACTTCCAACACTATGTTGAATAGGAGTGGTGAGAGAGGGCATCCTAGTCTTGTGCCAGTTTTCAAAGGGAATGCTTCCAGTTTTTGCCCCTTTAGTATGATATTGGCTGTGGGTTTGTCATAAAGAGCTCTTATTATTTGGAGATACATTCCATCAATACCTAGTTTATTGAGAATTTTTAGCATGAAGGGCCATTGAATTTTGTTGAAGGCCTTTTCTGCATATATTCAGATAATTATTTGGTTTTGGTCAATGGTTCTGTTTATGTGAAGGACTACATTTATTGATTTGTGTATGTTGAATGGGCCTTGCATCCCAGGGATGAAGCTGACTTGATCATGGTGGATAAGCTTTTTGATGTGCTGCTGGATTCAGTTTGCCAGTATTTTATTAAGGATTTTTGCGTCGAAGTTCATCAGGGATATTGGTGCAAAATTCTCTTTTTTTGTTGTGTCTCCACCAGGCTTTGGTATCAGAATGATGCTGGCCTCATAAAATGAGTTAGGGAGCATTCCCTCTTTTTCTATTGATTGGAATAATATCAGAGAGAATAGTTCCAGCTCCTCTTTGTACCTCTGGTAGAATTTGGCTGTGAATCTGTCTGGTCCTGGAGTTTTTTTTTTCTTGGTAGGCTATTAATTATTGCCTCAATTTCAGAGCCTGTTATTGGTGTAATGGTTTATTCAGAGATTTAATTTCTTCCTGGTTTAGTCTTGGGAGGGTGTATGTATCCAGGAATTCATTCATTTCTTTTAGATTTTCTAGTTTATTTGTGTAGAGGAATTTATAGAATTCTCTGATGGTAGTTTGTATTTCTGTGGGATTGAAATACCCCACAGAAATACTGTGGGGGATTGAAATACCCCACAGAAATACTGTGGGGGATTGAAATACCCCACAGAAATACTGTGGGGGATTGAAATACCCCACAGCATTTTTTATTGCTTCTATTTCATTCTTCTGTATTTTCTTCTTTATTAGTCTTGCTAGTGGTCTATCAATTTTGCTGATCTTTTCAAAAAACCAGCTGCTGGATTCACTGATTTTTTGAAGGGTTTTTTTTTGTGTCTCTATCTCCTTCAGTTCTGCTCTGATGTTAGTTGTTTCTTGCCTTCTGTCAGCTTTTGAATGTGTTTGCTCTTGCTTCTCTAGTTCTTTTAATTGCGATGTTAGGGTGTCAATTTTAGATCTTTCTTGCTTTCTCTTGTGGGCATTTAGTGCTACAAAATTCTCTCTACAGACTGCTTTAAATGTGTCCCAGATATTCTGGTACATTGTGTCTTTTTCTCATTGGTTTCAAAGAACATCTTTATTTTGCCTTCATTTCATTATTTACCCAGTAGTCATTCAGGAGCAGGTTGTTCAGTTTCCATGTAGTTGAGCAGTTTTGAGTGAGTTTCCTAATGCTGACTTCTACTTTGATTGCACTGTAGTCTGAGAGACAGTTTGCTGTGATTTCTATTCTTTTACATTTGTTGAGGAGTGCTTTACTTCCAACTATGTGGTCAATTTTGGAATAAGTGTGATGTGGTGCTGAGAAGAATGTATATTCTGTTGATTTGGGGTGGAGAGTTCTGTAGGTGTCTATTAGGTCAGCCTGGTGCAGAGCTGAGTTCAAGTCCTGGATATCCTTGTTAACCTCCTGTCTCGTTGATCTGTCTAATATTGACAGTGGGGTGTTAAATTCTCCCACTATTATTATGTGGGAGTCTAAGTCTCTTTGTAGGTCTCTAAGGACTTGCTTTATGAATCCGGATGCTCCTGTATTGGGTGCATGTATATTTAGGATAGTTAGCTCTTCTTGTTGAATTGATCCCTTTACCATTATGTAATGGCTTTCTTTGTTTCTCTTGATCTTTGTTGGTTTAAAGTCTGTTTTATCAGAGACTAGGATTGCAACCCCTGCCTTTTTTTGTTTTCCATTTGCTTGGTAGATCTTCCTCCATCCCTTTATTTTGAACCTATGTGTGTCTCTGCATGTGAGATGGGTCTCCTGAACACAGCACACTGATGGATCTTGACTCTTTATCCAATTTCCCAGTCTGTGTCTTTGAATTGGGTATTTAGCCCATTTACCTTTAAGGTAATATTGTTATGTGTGAATGTGATCCTGTCATTATGATGTTAGCTGGTTATTTTGCTTGTTAGTTAATGCAGTTTTTTCCTCACATTGATGGTCTTTACAATTTGGCATGTTTTTGCAGTGGCTGGTACCAGTTGTTCCTTTCCATGTTTAGTGCTTCCTTCAGGAGCTCTTGTAAGGGAGGCCTGGTGGTGAAAAATATCTCTCAGCATTTGCTTGTCTGTGAAGGATTTTATTTGTCCTTCACTTATGAAGCTTAGTTTGGCTGGATATGAATTTCTGGGTTGAAAATTCTTTTCTTTAAGAATGTTGAATATTGGCCCCCACTCTCTTCTGGCTCATAGGACTTCTGCCAAAAGATCCACTGCTAGTCTGATTGGCTTCCCTTTGTGGATAACCCGACCTTTCTCTCTTGGCTTCCCTTAAATTTTTTCCTTCTCTTCAACCTTGGTGAATCTGACAATTATGTGTCTTGGGGTTGCTCTTCTTGAGGAGTATCTTTGTGGTGTTCTCTGTATTTCTTGAATTTGAATGTTGGCCTGCCTTGCTAGGTTGGTGAAGTTCTCCTGGATAATATCCTGCAGAGTGATTTCCAACTTGTTTCTGTTCTCCCTGTCACTTTTAGGTACACCAATCAAATGTAGATTAGGTCTTTTCACATAGTCCCATATTTCTTGGAGGCTTTGTTCGTTTCTTTTCACATTGTTTTCTTTAAACTTCTCTTCTCGCTTCATTTCATTAATTTGATCTTCAATCACGGATACCCTTTCTTCCACTTGATCGCATTGGCTATTGAAGTTTGTGCATGCATCACGTAGTTCTCGTGCCATGGTTTTCAGCTCCATCAGGTCATTTAAGGTCTTATCTACACTGTTTATTCTAGTTAGCCATTCATTTAATCTTTTTTCAAGGTTTTTACCTTCCATGTGATGGGTTCAAACATCCTCCTTCAGCTCAGAGAAATTTGTTATTACCGTCCTTCTGAAGCCCTCTTCTGTCAGCTCATCAAAGTCATTCTCCATCCAGCTATATTCCATTGCTGGCGAGGAGCTGCAATCCTTTGCAGGAGAAGAGGCGCTCTGGTTTTTAGAATTTTCAGCTTTTCTGCTCTGGTTTCTCTCCATCTTTGTGGTTTTATTTATCTTTGGTCTTTGATGTTGGTGACCTACAGATGGGGTTTTGGCGTGGATGTTCTTTTTGTTGATGTTGATGGTATTCCTTTCTGTTTGTTAGTTTTCCATGTAACAGTCAGGGCCCTCAGCTACAGGTCTGTTGGACTTTCCTGGAGGTCCACTCCAGACCCTGTTTGCATAGATATCACCACAGAGGCTGCAGAACAGCAAATATTGCAGAACAGGAAACATTGCTGCCTGATCCTTCCTCTGGAAGATTCATTCCAGAGGGGCACCCACCTGTATGAGGTGTCAGTCAGCCCCTACTGGGAGGTGTCTCCCAGTTAGGCTACATGCAGGTCAGGGACACACTTGAGGAGGCAGTCTGTCCATTCTCAGAGCTCAAACACCATGCTGGGAGAACCACTGCCCTCTCCCTATGTATTATATCCACTTTCTGAATTCTTTTCTATAAATTATAATTTTTATATAATATTGTGTTTTTCAGCCTGAGGAACTTTTTTTGCATTTTGCGTAATACAGGTCTGATGGCTGTTACATTTCTCATCTCTCAAGTACTGAGCTAATCACTGAATTTCATATGGCAGTTTGAGACCACATTTAGATCTCCCCTAACACAAAAAAGGTAAAAGATTGAGAGTGAGAGGAAATTCCAGCAATTTGCTAGTACAAGGGGTGTTGGAAAAGAGTTTGAAGTTCAATTTCTACCCTAGTAGAGTGATGTAGTAAATTTTCAGCTTTCTGTTGAAACTCAATAAGGTCCATGTCTCAGCATTAACGTCAACATTCCAGAATTAAGGATTATACAATAACACTTTTTGACATCCTTTATCAATAGGGCTACTCTCTTTCTTTATCTTTTATCATCTTCACATTTTTATAGTTATAATTTGTTTTTATGCAGTTGTATCAACAGAAGCATTTACTGCCTTGTATCTTTCCTACAAATAATACAATTCTCAAACAGAGCATTAAATAACTTCAGTGTAGTTCTCCCATTCTAGTGAGAAGGGGTTCATCGTCCTTTCCTAGCATTAGCTGACTTCATGTCACATATGAGAGAAACTGGAGTTTTATTCTCTGGAAACAAAATAATGTCATGTGTAAAGAATAAGAGTGTCCATTCTAGGTGTTATCACCCATTTGTGTGCTCCTTTTACATCTGACATGATTTTTCCTTTAAACTATTACCTATTTAATTCCAACTCATCTTTTAAAAAAGCCATTATTATGTGGTTTGTAAGGGGCATAATATGTCCATTTGAGGTACTTTTTTGTTTGTTTCTTTTGAGACAGAGTCTCACCGTATCGTCCAGGCTGGAATGCAGTGGAATGATCCTGGCTCATTGCAACTTCTGTCTCCCGGGTTCAAGGTATTCTCCTGCCTCAACCTCCCAAGTAGCTGGGATTATAGGCATGTACGACCACACCCAGCTAATTTCTGTATTTTTAGTAGAGGCTGGTTTTCACCATGTCGGTCAGGCTGGTCTCAAACTGCTGACCTCAGGTGATCTGCCCACCTTGGTCTCCCAAAGTGTTGTCGATTACAGGCGTGAGCCACTGCTACCGGCCTATGTGATGTACTTCTTAGCTCATTTATGTCCACTGGCCATGAGAAAATTTGTGCTTTGATTCAATGAGATTTGGGGATCAAATTGGTAGTCCATGTATTGTTTCACTAGCCAGATGGTGTTTTCATTTGTGGCTTGGATTACAGGCTAAGTGAATCTCAAAGTGTCATTAAAAGTCTAATCATGATAAACCCATTTGACGTCACTAGGAGCTATGGCTATTGATCCTTTGTAATAACCCTAAAAGCTCTGTTTTGGTTCTTGGCACTAGCAAGAACTCTTTAATCCTATTTAAACAGTGTTTCTGCTATTGATAAAACACCTGAGTCTTTATGATATTACTGGTTTTGGTTGACTTAGTGGAGTATGTCACTATTCTTCCCATCATTATGTGTCATAAATCTCATATATCCAAATGGCCCTGAAAATGCAGGGACAAAGACTTTCTATTCTTTTTTTAAAAGAATCAAAACCTAGGTTCCTTAAAGACCTATAGCACTCAGTTTAATCTTCCCTTAGAATCCTAATGTGGCTTCCACAATAGCATCCTCTGTTGCTGGATTTCTTGATCATCCATTGATCAGAGGCTTGTCTGCCTGACCAAATGGTGTGGTTACACCACAGATGTCAGGAAATATTCAGACATTGCTCTGAGAGTGAGAACCAAATGCTCCATGAACTAAAGTTTATGCTGCTCATACATATGGTCATTCAGAGGACTTAATTTTACCTTCTTGAACCAAATTTCTACTATTCAGAGGGAGAATTTCAGCAGATTTCCATATGAATCATACCCTTTAGTTTGAAAATCTCCATTAGGAAATTAAATATCTTGTTTTTCTTTATCAGGAAAAGGATAATTGCATTCATACCAGTGATTAGCAGGAATGAAAATCTCTGTCAGAGGTTTTATTTGTTCTGAAATTTATACTTATAAATATGATATATTTCTCAGAGCCACCCCCTTGAACATTTCTACATATGCTCTTTCAATTTTATTAAGAAACGTTGTCATGCCATGCTATGCTTTTTTAACTGGCCCTCTAATGTCACCATGACATAGAGGACACTCATAATGAATTAATCTGTGTCTCTGTGAAAGTTCAAGCACTTCTCAGTAGTTGTCTTTCAAATTGCCCTCATCTGGCCAGTGTATTAGGAATATTGAATCCAAAATGCCAGTTTTCATCCTAGGGTGGCAGAATTAGGCTTCTGTGGGAGTCTCCAGTGTGCATAACTTCCCATAGTAGACACTTCTGAAAACAACTGGGCATTAAGGTTATTGGGTTTCCATGGCATTGTGTGAGTAACTTCCCATTATAAATCTCCCAGAGTTATTGTTACTTCTTTGTGTTACTAGGATGTGAAAGAGATGTTATATTTGGTAAAGTTTCTAAAATGTCTCTGTTGGTCATGGACCAAGTTGTTCCAAGGAACTTGCCTTATTACTTCAAACTCTGTATTTTGGCTAGACTGATGAATCACACTAGACACTGATATTTACTGTCACTCCCATATTCCTCCAAGCTTCTTCTGAGGAATCAACTATTATGTTGTTATCAATGAATTAATTAATCAAATCAGAAAGAATTTGTTTATTTTCATTATATTAGTGTGTAAATTTTATTTCACCAAATTATGTCAGTGTGCTAAGTATATATCCTTGGGGAAAAATGATGAACACATTTTGCCTTTTTATCTACATAAAACTGAACTATTCATTATATTCCTTTGATTGTAAAAGTTCATCTGGAAGCATAAAGATACGGAAATAGTAATTGCAATTAAATATGGAAAGAATGATGAGCTATTCTGGATAAGACAGATTATAAGGTTATAACAATTAAAACAGTGTGGTACTGTTTCAAATATATACATTTGTAAATAAATAATAGGACTCGTACATTACTTCAGTTTCCTATACATATTTAAATTGAGGATGTTTCAGTTATGACGTTTTTGTTACAAATGACAGAAAACTCAATTCAATCTATTTTGAAATAGAAGAATATTTATTTGTTGGCTAACATAAGTGTAAAATTCAATGTTACGTCCAGCTTAATGGTAAGTGGATAAAATTGATTAATTATTTAAGGAAGGAGCCCTTTTCTTTGTTCCTTGTATCCTGTGTGTCCTATGTTGGATTTAGTCTCTCTTATCACAAGAAGGGTTGCTATCTGTAGCCATTGAGAGAAGGCTTCTTTCACAAATGTGGCAGAGGTAATTGACCTGGTTATGTTGTAGAATGGAGGTGTTATAACACAATAGTGGCAGGGAATGATATTTTTATCTTCCAGGTGACTGACATGGGCACATCTTGTCCTGCCCTTGTCCAATTGTCATAATAAGTGAGAAAGTACAAGAATCCTGTTCTGAATGAGTACAGTGATCAGGGATGACACAATTTTGAGGATGAAGGTCTAAGGTACACCTTTAAGTACATCATGAGATCAGTAGCGGTGTTAGTAGAAGGTGAAGTGGGAGAAATAGAATTGACAATGAAGGAATAAGATGTTAAATAGCAGTTGCAACTCTATCATTAGCCACGGTGGCAAGAGACATAGTTTGTCCCTTAACCTTTCTCTTCTAATTTCCCCCCAAGAAGAGAATACTAAAGAAACTATTCTCATGTGTATATGAAGAAAATGATTCAAGTGACATAACAGGTAGACTGTGATAGATATAAGCATGTACTTCCTTACCCTCCCTTTAGGAAAGAAGGATGTATTTTTCCAGTTGCTGGGCATGCTATTCATAGACAACCTTCAGATATTGGCCTTTTCAATATCTGTAGAAGCTGCAGGAAGCCGCCTCCCCAAAGACCTCATGTCCTTTCCCAGAGAAGTCCCTTTTTGCATGTAGATCTGTATTTAGGTGTCACTTGAGCGCAAGTGGGAGATATAACCTTGTTGTAGAAGGAAATATTTCATTTGATAAACAAGTTGCAGAGTCCAAATAATATGCACTGGCAAGAATTGGAGGAACTTGTGGAAATGGATTTTGTCGATATTGGAACAAAAAAGGCAAAATAGATGCCTCTATTGGGGAATGTTTATTAGCATTGGGATAATTTCTCAGAATATACGTAGTATGGGCATATGATGACTATAACTTACTGAGCACATACTGTGTGTCATATATACGGGAGTGAGCATTTCACATTCTCAGGTTAGGATTGTCCACCTGGCACCATGACTCACCCTTTAGGAGGCCATTCCATTGTCCCATTTGTTCAGCTTCTAGATGATGAGAAATGTGGTTATACCACAAATTCTATGGCGGTGAGTGATTTGTTTTACTTTATTTACTAGAAATGTTTCTTCTGGATAGAGAATGAATGAGACATCATGGCAATGGATAATGGATTCTACTCTGTGAATAATAAATAGGGCAAGTGCTAGGACAAATATATAACCAGAATATATGATGACAAAATGTTGTCTTCTCCAGACTTAGGGGTTGCAATGAAGTAAGCTGTTACAGGGTTGTGGATGGCTTCCCTAGCTATTTGTGCCATGTTAAGGAGTCAATGATGGACATTACTGACGGCATTTTGGACCTTGAAGCTTTCTAGAGAATTCATCTCTGCAACAGTGACTACAAAGGTAACTGGGAAAAAGGCTGACTGACATCCAAAGTGCAGTTCATGTTTATGAGATTCCTGAAAGCTTCTTCTGCAGTAGATGCTTTTTGTTGGGCATTTATGTCAGAAACTAACATTGTAGTATTTGGTGTTCATTTTGAGAGAGTCACCCACATATGGTTCTTCCAACTACGTTGTCATCATTTTTCCATTTTAAAATTTCCAGTTTCCTCATTAGCTTATCAAACCTGTTAGCCAGTGTCCATTTTCAGCCGAGATCCGTAAGTATGGTTATTATAAGTTCCACATACAGTGGAAAACCAGACTGACTGTGCAAAATACCGCCCTCTGGGAGGCATTTCCTTCACTCCAGCGCTTCCAGACCACCTTCCAGGGACAGTGCAGCATTTGCACAATTTTGTCTGTTTTTGCCATTCCATTTAGATTGGTTACTCCTTTTGTTGTTGTCATCTTTAAAATATAGTTTGTTTTTTTATTTTCTCTAGCTTTATTGAGGCGTATTTCACAAAAATGTATAATATATATCTAAGATGTACAATGTGATATTTTGGTAAATGTGTACATTGAGAAATGATTACCACAATCAACACGTTCAGCATCTCACTTAATTACCTTTTGTGTGTGGTGAGAATATTTAAGATGTATTTTCTCAGCAAATTTCAAGTATACAATATGGTATTATCAAGTATAGTCTCTATGCTGTAACTTAGATCTCCAGAACTTATTCATTCTGCATAACTGAAACTTTGTCCTCTTTGACCAACATCTCCTCATTTCTCCCTCCCCACAGTCCCTGGCAATCACCATTCTACTTTCTGCCCTTATGAGTGTGGCTTTTTTTAGATTCCACATGTAATTGAGATCATGTGGTCTTTACCTTCAGTGTGGAGAAAAGGGAACCCTTTTACATGGTTGGTGGAATGTAAATTGATACAGCCATTATGGAAGAAACTATGGAGGATAATACTACCATATGATCCGGCAATCCCATTACTTGGTATGTATTCAAACAAAATGAAGTTAGTATCTTGAAGACATACCTGCGCTCCCATATGTACTGCAGCATTATTCATAATCACCAAGATATGGAAACAACTTAGATGTCCATCGACAGATGAATGGATAAAGGCAATGTGATATCTATCTATCTATCTATCTATCTATCTATCTATCATCAATCATCTATCTAATGTACACATGCATACTTATACTCACATAATGTATGGTATTATTAACTACAGACATTATGCTATACCTTAGATCACCAGGATTTCTTCATCCATCATAAATTAAAATTTGTACCATATGCCCTTTGTATTTGTATATGTAATGCAATAATATTTTATGCAAAAATATTTTATGCTAAAATATTATTCAACCCTTCAAAAGAACATTCTGCTATTTTTGACAACATGAATGAACCTGGAAGGCTTAATAACCTCTTTGTTTTATTTTGTTTTTAACTGACAAACAGTAATTGTGTGTATTTGTGGAGTGCAATGTGATGTTTTATATCATATGTGATTACACGGATGTACCTAGAGGACATTATGCTAAGTGAAATGATTTCTTGAATAGATATTTAGTGCACTGATTTTCAGTCTTTATTATTTTCAAGCAAATGCAAGTAATATTTTGGCTGAGACTTACAAGCTTTGATATTGTTGTATTTTCATTATTATTAGGCTCAAAATATTTTCTACCTTCTGTGATTTTTTTTAATGGATTATTTAGAACCGATTTGTTTAATGTTGAGCCATAGAAAATTTCTGGCTAATTTTAGTTTTTTAGCTGATTTTCTTGTTGTTCAGTGACATTTTATTTTGATGAGTATTTGAAATTCATTGAGAGTTGCTTTATGAACCAGCATATAATTGATTTTGGAAAATGTTTTATATGCTCTTGAAAAGAATGTGCATTTTGCAGCTGTTGTATGTGATCATCTCATATGTCACTGCATGGGATTTATTATGGTTTTGTTTAAACCTTAAATATCTTTATAAATTTTTTGTGTGTATATTCTAGCATTTAGAGTTGTGCTAAAATTTTCCTGTGATATTGCTGATTTGCCTATTTCTCCTTTTACGTCAGCCTATTTTTCAAAAATAACTTATAAAGCTGTGCCAATTTATCATTTTATTCATGGTACTAATCTTTTGCCATTACAAACATTTATTTTTGGCAATGTTTCATGTATTGAAGTTTGGTTTTGTCTGATATTAGCATGGAAATAGTGTTCTTTTGGTCAGAATTTATGCAGTTTATTCTATTATTTTATTTTCACCTTTTATCCTGTTAGTTAGTATGTTTATTTTATAAGGCTCTTACCATTGTGCTCTATTTCTTAAACAGGAGAAATTTGCTCATTTAAAAAGATAAATTAATTATGTATTGAATTTAAATCCCTACTTTTTTCTTGGTTTTGTATTTATTAATGTTACATATGATTAATATTCATGTAATTTATTGCTATATTTCTTCTTTCAATTAGTCTTCCTTCTTTCCTACATTTCCTTTTTTCCATTTCAGAGGTTTTTCCTTCTTCCTAGAGAACATTCTTCCTTTTTTAAAATTATACTTTAAGTTTTAGGGTACATGTGCACAACGTGCAGGTTTGTTACATATATATATATACACATGTGCCATGTTGGTGTGCTGCACCCATTAACTCATCATTTAACATTAGGTATATCTCCTAATGCTATCCCTCCCCCTTCCCCCACCTAAAAACACGCCCCGGTGTGTGATGTTCCCCTTCCTGTGTCCATGCGTTCTCATTGTTCAATTCCCACCTATGAGTGAGAACATGTGGTGTTTGGTTTTTTGTCCTTGTGATAGTTTGCCGAGAATGATGGTTTCCAGCTTCATCCATGCCCTACAATGGACATGAACTCATCATTTTTTATGGCTGCACAGTATTCCATGGTGTATATGTGCCACATTTGCTTAATCCATTCTATCATTGTTGGACATTTGGGTTGGTTCCAAGTCTTTGCTATTGTGAATAGTGCTACTATAAACATATGTGTGCATATGTCTTTATAGTAGCATGCTAAAGGACACATGAAAAAATGCTCATCATCACTGGCCATCAGAGAAATGCAAATCAAATCCACAATGAGATACCATCTCACACCAGTTAGAATGGCAATCATTAAAAAGTCAGGAAACAACAGGTGCTGGAGAGGATGTGGAGAAATAGGAACACTTTTACACTGTTGGGACTGTAAACTAGTTCAACCACTGTGGAAGTCAGTGTGACAATTCCTCAGGGATCTAGAACTAGAAATACCATTTGACCCAGCCATCCCATTACTGGATATATACCCAAAGGATTATAAATCATGTTATCTATATTTTAAGTTTGTCCTTAAATGTTAGATCTAGAGACTTTGAGAAACAATTTTTTTTTTTTTAACTAGGATGGCCTGTGTTTGTTAAGGCTACATCCCAAAGCCTCCTGAGTCAACCCAGAGACCCACAGGAGGTTGCACTTTCAGTATTCCCTCACTAAAAGGAGTATTTCTGAAGAAGATTTTTAAAGAATGCCAGCCTCACTTAACGATCCCATTAATCTTCTTATTGCTTCTGAAAACTCATTTATTAACTACAATTTCTTTGCTTTTCATTTTAGCCTTCTTTTCATTTCCTCTGCTCTTTCTGATGGTGGGTCCAACTTTTTTCTTATAATTCTGCTTGCTTCTCTTCAAGATACATTCGACTACAGGTAAAATTACTACTCATATATAAATCATTATTGTCTAAGGCATACAATTTTATTGTGTGCCCCCAAAACTTTTTCCTAAATTACACATATCTTATCCTTTTCTTTCATGGACTATGTCTATAAATGTTTCAAGCTGACAAAGATCTGCATGGTTTGTTGTGATTCTATATTCACAATATAGAATTCAAGAACACTAATTATCTATCATTTATTGAGCATTTACCATGTGCCAGCCAGTGTTTTAGGCACTTTACTTTGTTTTAATAAAACAACAACTCCAAGAGGTTAGGAGTATTTGGATCTCCATTCTAAAAATGATGATAATAAGGGACGGAGCTCTTTAGTAAGTGGCCCCAAGTCTCATAAAAAATGCTGAACCTGAGGTTGTAGCTGAAGCAATGTGGCTCCAGTGTCCACATTATTCACCACATGCTACACTTTCTCTCCAAGGATGTCTTGGATCTTAAATAGGTATATACTGGGTGAGAAACTTATAATCATTATTTACTCACTGTAATCATAAAACCACATGTCCCACTGACTACCATTTTTCATATGAGTCATGAGCTTGGAATTTTTTTGTTCAATTATTAATTTATAAAAAATAAAAATACAGCAGAATATCATAATGGAAATGTGCACTAATCGTTTTGTAGATCGTTGATTAGAAAGGATTCTGAATTTCTCAAATTTAATCCTATTGTTTTCCAGTGAGTAAACTGAGATAGCCTTGTAAATGTATTCAGAAAATGACTCAAATCCATGCATCCTTACACTGAACATGGAATTTCTCCTACAGTATGCTTCTTTTTTGAATCTGGTAACTAAGATTCTATTTTTGAGTACTCTTGGTATCTAAACAGTGTTATGAATAAAACCATGTCCCACTATTCTGTATGTCTTTCTACAGTGTCTATTTTCTCCTCTCTCACTTCATAGTCCATCCCAAGAACTCAGAAAAAAATTCTCACTGCTTATTTAGTAGTTGGTGATAATCATGAGTTAGTTCACTTGAGTTCAAAGTAAATTGCTGAAAATTCAGATATTGAATGTAAGTCTAGTAATAATTGGGGTATAAGCAAGGATAGAATAGAGAGAAGCACAGCTTCTTATAAGGTGGACAGAGTCAGACCAAGTAATTGCTGCATGGAACATTTTAATAAATAATATCGTCACTATTTATACAGATCAGAGTCCTGTCTTTTAGCATTTAATGAAAGAATAAAGAAGACTGAACATCCTTTGAGGCATAAAGGAATGAAGTTCTAACTGTAGAAGGACAGAGTACTGAGTGAGATATTTCAGAAGCTATCAATCTTGGTGCTACATAGATCATATTATAAAGATACCACAAGTACAAACACAAAGGACTAAATCTGTGTCAATTTATTTATTTATAGTTTATTACTACCACCAGACAGTACATTTCTTGAGACCAAGAACCTGTTGCCTATTTATCATAGCTGACTTTTGTACTCAGAAAAATGTTTTTTTTTTAAATAAGAAGTTATGAAATGTATGAATGGCTGTTGGGACTTTAACTCTTCCTCTGAATAGAATACTCACTAAACTTAGAGGTAGAAGCCTTTCCGTTTGGCTCAAAATAAAATCTTTGAGGAGAAATAGAATTCTCAAGGCAAATGGGCTCTTTGATGAGGAACTCAATATGGATTTACTAAATGTTTGTTTTGTGTAAATCACTATTCAGGATACAACAATGAAGATGTGCTCTGTGACACAATGGATGTAATCACATTCCCATCCACTATTTCATTACAGGTCCTGTTCTCCTCAGCTGTCACATCTGATACAAGCCTGAAAGAAGAGTAAATGAGACAGACTAACAATATTACAGAATTCGTCCTCCTGGACTTCTCTCAGGATCTGGAAGTGCAAAAAGCATTACTTGTCATGTTTTTACTCACATGCATTTTAACAATGATGGGGAACCTACTCATTGTGATGACTATTATTGCCAGTCCTTCCTTAGGTTCCCCAATGTACTTCTTCCTAACCTGTCTGTCATTTATACATGCTGTGTCTTCCACCACTATTTATCCCGTATTGATTGTAGACTTACTGTGTGATAAAAAGACTATTTCCTTCCCGGCTTGCATTGGCCAGTTATTTATAGACCATTTGTTTGGTGGTACTGAGATCCTCCTTCTGGTGGTGATGGCTATGATCTCTACGTGACCATCTGTAAGCCACTGCACTATTTGATCATCATGAATCTACAGGTTTGCATCCTTCTGTTGGTGGTGGCCATGACTGGAGGTTTTCTTCATTCTGTGTTTCAAATTGTTGCTGTGTACAGTCTCCCTTTCTGTGGCCCCAATGTCATTGACCACTTTACTGTGATATGTACCCATTATTAGAACTGATGTGCACTGACACCCACATTATAGGTCTAACTGTGGTTTTCAATGGTGGAGTACTCTGTATGTCCATCTTCACCTGTTTAGTAATTTCCTATGGGGTCATCCTAAACTCCCTTAAAACTTACAGTCAGGAATGGAGGCATAAAGCCCTCTGTACCTGCAGCTCCCACATTACCATGGTTATCCTGTTTTTTGTTCCCTGTGTTTTCATATATGTGAGACCTGTTTCAAACTTTTCTATTGATAAATTCATGACTGTGTTTTATACAGTTATCACATCCATGTTGAATCCTTTTATATACACTATGAGAAATTCAGAGATGAGAAATGCTATAGAAAGTCTTGTGTAAAATGAACTATAGCTAAAGTAAGAATGTTCCTCCTCATGTACATAAGAATGTATGTAGACAAGGTCTTCCCAGTGAAATTTCAGACTTATAAGGGTAATTGAAGGATCTCAAAGTGGGAAGACAGGGTTTAGATACTCCTAGCTCAATTAAGAAGTATTTCATCATGGCATCTGTTTGAAGTTCAAGATCTCAACCTTTATATCCAGACTGAGAGTGGATGTGGCTGCTAGGGTGCAGGTCCTATTGTGCACATTTTAAATTATGGTTTTTCTCTATTACACATCTATTGAGACAGGGTATGTCTTCCATATGCCCAGCACGGAATGGGGAAAGGGAGGAATGTTTAATTAACATACATACTCCTGCTCAAAAGGCAAGGCTATGGTGCTTCCTTCTGTTTAACTTATTTAAACACTTTATGAAATATACAAGTACCATATTCACAGATATATTTGAAGCTGGCCCTTCTCAGACTTGAGCTAAAACTCTATGTGCAGTCAGATAATACTCTTAAGAATCTTACAATTATGTTTGTGTAGTTTAAAATAATTAAGAGGCACACCATTAAATTTTTCTGAAGTCTTTTTGTAGTGTCTTAACATCCACAAGTTTGAAATGACTTTAATTTTCATAACCTTCTTTTCTTTTAGAGTACTTAGTTCTTGGCAGATACTTGAAAGGGAAATCATTTTTATCTTTGAAACCAGCACGTTCTGGCTCTTTTATGTTTTTGTAAATTCTGTCTGAAAACGTAACGTTAATCTTATAAGTATTTTTTTTAAATCTATGGCTTTTATAAGATATAATGCTATAAGAAACAGCTGTAGTTTTAAATATTCTATTTGGAAATTATAGCTGAATCCACCTTTTTGCTTAAGTACATTTTTTATTGTCTACCTTACTACAGGTGACAGATTTACTAAATTTTTTTGTACTAGAGAGTGACTCACTTTTTTCACAGCCTTCTGAACAGTTACGTCTGTATTTTCAGCCTGTAATTACAGTAATCTGGAGGCCCCTACTTTTGGGTACAAAAGCCAATTCCATATACTTTAAATTGTTGTTATGGAAACACGACATCTTGAGATGCCACTTTTTATTTTCATTCTGTCTTCATGCATGGTACAAGGCCGCACAGTTTTTGTGATTTCAAAAACCATCATTTTATTTTATCTCAAAATTTTGTGAGTCAGGATTTCAGGAAGTTGTTGGGTTTGTATTTCTTTTCTTTTGTGTGGCAAGGACTGAAGTCACTGTTTTATTCAGCTGATAACCGAGTTTTACGTAAAAGTAGGGTAACTTAATTCACATTTATAGCATATGGGAAGGCATGACAGTAAAAGATGCACTCGGTCCCTCTTCCTATCCCTTTAAATGAAAGACCACAGGATCACTCCAGAGAATAGTCAAACTTTTTACATGGTGCTCAGAGATCCCAGTGGTAGAAAGTAGATGGGGCTGGACAGTTAAGGTCTATGTCCAGAACTGGGACCATGTTACTTGCGTCATATTCTATTTATCACAGTGATCACATGACCACCAAGATTTCAGGTTTTAAAGAAATAGAAGATAACCCTTGATGCAGAAGTGGCAAAGTCATTTTGCAGAGCAGCATGCAGAACAATTGCCTACATCTCAAAAAGAGCACATTGGAATTTTATTCATTTTAATTTGGATCCACGAATCATCTTGTATTAACAACATCTTAGCAATATTGGATTTTCTAATTTCTGAATACAGTATATCTATTAGGTATTTTAAATGTTTTTTTGAAGAATTTTGTAGTTCTTATTCATGTACGATTTTTTTTATTATACTTTAAGATCTACGGTACATGTGCATAACGTGCAGGTTTGTTACATAGGTATACATGTGTGATGTTAGTTTGTTACACCCATCAACTCTTCATTTACAATAGGTATTTCCTAATGCTATCCCACCCCCAGGCCTCCAACCCCGCACTGGCCCCTGTGTGTGATGTTCTCCACCCAGTGTCCATGTGTTCTCATTGTTCAACTCCCACCTATGAGTAAGAACATGTGGTATTTGGTTTTCTGTCCTTGTGATAGTTTGCTTAGAATGATGGTTTGCAGCTTTATCCATGTCTCTGCAAAGGACATGAACTCAACCTTTTTATGGCTGCATAGTAATCCATGGTGTATATGTGCCACATTTTCTTAATCCAGTCTATCATTGATGGACATTGGGTTGTTTCCAAGTCTTTGCTGTTGTGTATAGTGCTGCAATAAACATATGTGTGCATGTGTCTTTATAGTAGCATAATGTATAATCCTTTGGGTACATATCCAGTAATGGGATCGCTGGGTCAAATGGTATTTCTCGTTCTAGATCCTTGAGGAAATGCCACAATGGTTGAACTAATTTACATTCCTACCAACAGTGTAAAAGCGTTCCTATTTTTCCACAACCTCTCCAGCATCTGTTGTTTCCTGACTTTTTAATGATTGCCATTCTAACTGGTGAGAGATGGTATCTTATTTTGGTTTTGACTTGCATTTCTCTGATGACCAGTGATGATGAGCATTTTTTCATATGTCTGTTAGCTGCATAAATGTCTCCTTTTGAGAAGTGTTTGTTCATATCCTTTGCCCACTTTTTGATGGGGTTGTTTGTTTTTTTCTTGTAAATTTGTTTAAGTTCTTCGTAGATTCTGGATATTAGCTCTTTGTCAGATGGATAGATTGAAAAGATTTTCTTCCATTCTGTAGGTTGCCTGTTCACTCTGAAGATAGTTTCTTTTGCCATGGAGAAGCTCTTTAGTTTAATTAGATCCCACTTGTCAATTTTGGCTTTTGTTACCATTGTTTTTGGGGTTTTAGTCATGAAGTCTTTGCCCATCCTATGTCCTGGATGATATTGCCTAGGTTTTCTTCTAGGGTTTTTATGGTGTTAGGTCTTACACTTAAGTCTTTAATCCATATTAAGTTAATTTTTGTATATGATATAAGGCAGGGATCCAGTTTCAGCTTTCTACATATGGCTAGCCAGTTTTCCCAGTACCCCCATTGATTAAATAGGGAATCCTTCCCCCATTTTGTGTTTTTGTCAGGTTTGTCAAAGATCAGATGGTTGTAGATGTGTGGTGCTATTTCTGAGACCTCTGTTCTGTTCCATTGGTGTATATCTCTGTTTGGTACCAGTGCCATGCTGTTTTGGTTACTGTAGCCTTGTAGTATAGTTTGAAGTCAGGTAGTGTGATGCCTCCAGCTTTGTTCTTTTTGGTTAGGATTGTCTTGGCTATGTGGGCTAATTTTTGCTTCAATATGAACTTTAAAGTAGTTTTTTCCAATTCTGTGTAGAAAGTCAGTGGTAGCTTGATAAGGATAGCATTGAATCTATAAATTACCTTGGGCAGTATGACCATTTTCATGATATTGATTCTTCCTACACATGAGCATGGAATGTTCTTCCATTTGGTTTTGTCCTCTGTTATTTTGTTGAGCAGTGGTTTGTAGTTGTCCTTGAAGAGGTCTTTCACATCACTTGTAAGTTGGATTCCTAGGTATTTTATTCTCTTTGAAGCAATTGTGAATGGGAGTTCACTCATGATTTGCCTCTCTTTGTCTATTATTGGTGTGTAGGAATGCTTGTGATTTTTGCACATTGATTTTGTATCCTGAGACTTTGCTGAAGTTGCTTGTCAGCTTAAGGAGATTTTGGGCTGAGACTATGGGGTTTTCTAAATATACAATCATGTCCTTTATCTAGAAAATCTCAGCGTCTCAGCCCAAAATCTCCTTAAGCTGATAAGCAACATCAGCAAAGTCTCAGGATACAAAATCAATGTGCAAAAATCACAAGCATTCTTATACACCAATAACAGACAAGCGGAGAGCCAAATCATGAGTGAACTCCCATTCACAATTGCTTCAAAGAGAATAAAATACCTGGGAATCCAACTTACAAGGGATGTGAAAGACCTCTTCAAGGAGAACTACAAACCACTGCTCAATGAAATCAAAGAGGATACAAACAACTGGAAGAAGAACATTCCATGCTAATGGATAGGAAGAATTAATATCGTGAAAATGGCCATACTGCCCAAGGACATTTATAGATTCAATGCCATTCCCATCAAGCTACCAATGACTTTCTTCACAGAATTTGAAAAATCTACTTTAAAGTTCATATGGAACCAAAAAAGAGACCACATTGCCAAGTCAATCCAAAGCCAAAAGAACAAAGCTGGAGACATCACGCTACCTGACTTCAAACTATACTACAAGGCTACAGTAACCAAAACAGCATGGTACTGGTACCAAAGCAGAGATATAGACCAATGGAACAGAAGAAAGCCCTCAGAAATAATGCTGCTTATCTACAACCATCTGATCTTTTACAAACCTGACAATAACAAGAAATGGGGAAATGATTCCCTGTTTAATAAATGGTGCTGGGAAAAATGGCTAGCCATATGTAGAAAGCTGAAACTGGATCCTTTCCTTACACCTTTTACTAAAATTAATTCAAGATGGATTAAAGACTTAAACGTTAGACCTAAAACCATAAAAACCCTAGAAGAAAACCTAGGCAATACCATTCAGGACATAGGCATGGGAAAGGACTTCATGTCTAAAACACCAAAAGCAATGGCAACAAAAGCCAAAATTGACAAATGGGATCTAATTAAACTAAAGAGCTTCTGCACAGCAAAAGAAACTACTACCAGAGTGAACAGGTAACCTACAGAATGGGAAAAAATTTTTGCAGTTTACTCTTGTGAAAAAGGGCTAATATCCAGAATCTACAAAGAACTCAAACAAATCTACAAAAACAAACAAACAAACAACCCCATCAACAAGTGGGTGAAGGATATGAGCAGACACTTCTCAAAAGAAAACATTTATGCAGTCAAAAGGCACATGAAAACATGCTCATCATCATTTGCCATCAGAGAAATGCAAATCAAAACCACAATATGATACCATCTCACACCAGTTAGAATGGCAATCATTAAAAATCAGGAAACAGCAGGTGCTGGAGAGGATGTGGAGAAAGAGGAACACTTTTACACTGTTGGTGGGACTGTAAACTAGTTCATCCATTGTGGAAGTCAGTGTGGTGATTCCTCAGGGATCTAGAACTAGAAATACCATTTGACCCAGTGATCCCATTACTGGGTATATAGCCAAAGGATTATAAATCATGCTGCTATAAAGACACATAGACACATATTTTTATCATGGCACTATTCACAATATCAAAGACTTGGAACCAATCCAAATGTCCAACAATGGTAGACTGGATTAAAAAAATGTGGCACAGATACACCATGGAATACTATGCAGCCATAAAAAATGATGAGTTCATGTCCTTTGTAGGGACATGGATGAAGCTGGAAACCATCATTCTCCAAACTATCACAAGGACAAAAAACCAAACACCACATATTCTCACTCATAAGTGTGAATTGAACAATGAGAACACATGGACACAGGAAGGGGAACATCACACACCGGAGGCTGTTGTGGGGTGGGGAGAGGGCAGAGGGTTAGCATTAGGAGATATACCTAATGCTAAATGACGAGTTAATTGGTGCAGCACACAAACATGGCATATGTATACATATGTAACAAACCTGCATGTTTTGCACATGTACCCTAAAACTGAAAGTCCAATAAAAAAAATAAAAATAAATAATACTTACAATGTCCTCAGAAAAAAAAAGAAAATGAAATACAAAAGATTTGGACAAGAGATTTGGCAGGGCACCCCAAGAGAAAGTAATTTAGTCTTCTCACCAAAAATAAATTTTATGGAGAACTATCAAAAAAATAAATATACAATCATATCATCTGCAAACAGAGACAATTTGACTTTCTCTCTTCCTAATTGAATATGCTTTATTTCTTTCTCTTGCCTGATTACCCTAGCCAGACCTTCCAACAATATGTTGAATAGGAGTGGTGAGAGAAGGCATCCTTGTCTTTTGCCAGTTTTCAAAGGGAATGCTTCCAGTTTTTGCCCATTCAGTGTGATTTTGGCTGTGGGTTTGTCATACATAGCTCTTATTATTTTGAGATACATTCAATCAATACCTAGTTCATTAAGAGTTTTTAGCATGAAGTTCTGTTGAATTTTTCAAAGGCCTTTTCTGCATGTATTAAGATAATCATGTGATTTTTCTCATTGATTCTGTTTATGTGATGGATTACATTTATTGATTTGTGTATGTTGAACCAGTCTTGCATCCCAGTGATGAAGCTGACTTGATCGTGGTGGATAAGATTTTTGATATGCTGCTGGATTCCTTTTGCTGGTATTTTACTGGTGATTTTCACATCAATGTTCACCAGGGATATTGGCCTAAAATTCTCTTTTTTTATTGTGTCTCTGTGGATGATGCTCGCCTCATAAAATGAATTAGGGATGATTCCCTCTTTTTCTATTCATTGGAATAGTTTCAGAAAGAATGGTACCAACTCCTTTTTGTATCTCTGGTGAAATTTGTCTGTGAATCTGACTTGTCCTGGACACTTTTTGGTTGGTATGTTATTAATTATTGCCTCAATTTCAGTACCTGTTAATGATCTGTTCAGAAATTCAACTTCTTCCTGGTTTAGACTTGGGAGGATGTATGTGTCCAGGAATTTATCCATTTCTTCCAGATTTTCTAGTTTATTTTCATAGAGGTGTTTATAGTATTATCTGATGGTAGTTTGTATTTCTGTGGGATCGGTGGTGATACCCCCTTTATCATCTCTTATTTCATCTATTTGACTCTTCTCTTTTTTTTCCTTATTAGTCTGGCTAGTGGTCTATCAATTTTGTTGATCTTTGCAAAAAACCAGCTCCTCGATTCACTGATTTTTTGAAATGTTTTTTTGTGTCTCTATCTTCTTCATTTTTGCTGTGATCTTTGTTATTTCTTGCCTTTTGCTAGCTTTTGAATTTGTTTCCTCTTGCTTCTCTAGTTCTTTTAATTGTGATGTAAGGCTGTCAATTTTAGATCTTTCCTGCTTTCTCTTGTGGGCATTTAGTGCTATCAATTTCTCTCTACATACTGCATTAAATGTGCCCAGAGATTCTGGTATGTTGTGTCTTTGTTCACATTGATTTCAAAGAACATCTTTATTTCTGCCTTCATTTCATTATTTACCCAGTAGTCACTCAGGAGCAGGTTGTTCAGTTTCCATATGGTTGTATGGTTTTGAGTGAGTTTCTTAATCCTGAGTTCTAATTTGATTGCACTGTGTTCTGAGATACTGTTTGTTGTGATTTCTTTTCTTTTACATTTGCTGAGGAGTGTTTTACTTCCAATTATGTGGTCAGTTTTAGAATAAGTGTGATGTGCTGTTGAGAAGAATATATATTCTGTTGATTTAGGGTGGAGAGTTCTGTAAATGTCTATTAGGTCCACTTGGTCCAGAGCTGAGTTCAAGTCCTGGATATCCTTGTTTACCTTCTGTGTCATTGTTCAGTCTAATATTTACAATGGGGTGTTAAAGCCTCTCATTATTATTTTGTGGGAGTGTAGGTCTCTTTTTAGGTCTCTAAGAACTCATTTTATGAATCTGGGTGCTCCTGTATTGGGTGCATATATATTTAGGATAGTTAGCTCTTCTTTTTGCATTGATCCCTTTACCATGATATAATGGCCTTCTTTGTCTCTTTGATCTTTGTTGGTTCAAAGTCTGTTTTATCAGAGACTGGGATTGCAACCCCTGCCTTTTTCTGTTTTCCATTTGCTTGGTAGATCTTCCTCCATCCCTTTATTTTGAGCCTATGTGTGTCTCTGCACATGAGATGGGTTTCCTGAATACAGCACACTGATGGGTCTTGACTCTTTATCCGATTTGCCATTCTGTGTCTTTTAATTGGAGCATTTAGCCCATTTACATTTAAATTTAATATTGTTATGTTTGAATTTGATCCTGTCATTAAGATGTTAGCTGGTTATTTTGCTCGTTAGTTGATGCAGTTTCTTCCTAGCCTTGACGGTCTTTCCAATTTGACATGTTTTTGCAGTGGCTGCTACCAGTTGTTCCTTTCCATGTTTAGTGCTTCCTTCAGGACCTCTTGTAAGGCAGGCCTGGTGGTGACAAAATCTCTCAGCATTTGCTTCTCTGTAAAGGATTTTATTTCTCCTTCACTTATGAAGCTTAGTTTGCTGGATATGAAATTCTGGGTTGAAAATTCTTTCCTTTAAGAATGTTGAATATTGCCCCCCACTCTCTTCTGGCATGTAGAGTTTCTGCCTAAAGATCCACTGTTAGTCTGATGGACTTCCCTTTGTGGGTAACCCGACCTTTCTCTCTGATTGCCCTTAATATTTTTTTCCACCATTTCAACCTTGGTGAATCTGATAATTATGTGTCTTGGGTTTGCTCTTCTCAAAGAGTATCTTTGTGGTGTTCTCTGTATTTCCTGAATTTGAATGTTGGCCTCCCTTGCTAGGTTAGGGAAGTTCTCCTGGATAATATGCTGAAGGGTGTTTTCCAACTTGATTCCATTCTCCTCATCACTTTCAGGAACACCAATCAAACCTAGATTGGTCTTTTCACATAGTCCCATACTCCTTGGAGGCTTTGTTCATTTGTTTTTACTCTTTTTTCTCTAATCTTGCCTTCTTGCTTCATTTCATTAATTTGATCTTCAATCACTGATATCCTTTCTTCCATTTGATTGAATCAACTATTGAAGCTTGTGTATTCATCACGAAGTTCTCGTGCTATGGCTTTCAGCTCCATCAGGTCATTTATGATCTTCTCTACACTGTTTATTCTAGTTGGCCATTCATCTAATCTTTTTTCAAGGTTTTTAACTTTCTTACAATGGGTTAGAACATGCTCCTTTAGCTCGGAGAAGTTTGTTATTACCAACCTTCTGTCAACTCGTCAAAGTCATTCTCCATCCAGTTTTGTTCCATTGCTGGTAAGGAGCTGTGATCCTTTGGAGGAGAAGAGGTCCTCTAGTTTTTGCAATTTTCAGGTTTTCTGCTCTGGTTTCTCCCCATCTTTCTGGTTTTGTCTACCTTTTGTCTTTGATGTTGGTGACTTATGTATGGGGTTTTGGTGTAGATGTCCCTTTTGTTGCCCTTCTGTTTGTTAGTTTTCCTTCTAACAGTCAGGCTCCTCAGCTGCAGGTCTGTTGGAGTTTGCTGGAGGTCCACTCCTGACCCTGTTTTCCTGGGTATCACTATCAGAGGCTGCAGAACAGCAAATATTGCTGCCTGATCCTTCCTCTGTAAGCTTCATCCCAGAGGGACACCTGCCTATTTGAGGTGTCTGTCATCCCTTACTGGGAGGTGTCTCCGTGTCAGGCTACACTGGGTCAGGGACCCACTGGAGGAGGCTGTCTGTCTGTTCTCAGAGCTCAAACACCATGCTGGGTGAACCACTGCTCTCTTCAGAGCTGTCAGACAGTGTCGTTTAAGTCTGTGGAAGTTGCCTCTGCTTTTTGTTCAGATATGCCCTGCCCACTGTGGTGGAATCTATAGAGGCAAGAGGCCTTGCTGAGCTGCAGTGGGCTCTGCCCAGTTCGAGCTTCCTGGCTGCTTTGTTTACCTACTCAAGCCTCAGTAATGGCGGACAACCCTCCCCATGCCAGGCTTCAGCCTCTTGGGTTGATCTCAGACTGCTGCACTAGCAGTGAGCAAGGCTCTGTGGGTATGGGATCCACTGAGTCAGGCACAGGAGAGAATCTCCTGGTCTGCCAGTTGCTAAGACTGTGGGAAAAATGCAGTATTTGGGCAAGAGTGTACCATTTTGCAGGCAGAGTCTGTCACGGCTTCCCTTGGCTAGGAAAGGGAACTCCCCTGACCTCTTGCACTTCCCAGGTGAGGTGGTGCCCCACCCTGCTTTGTCTTGCCCTTTTTGGGCTGCACCCACTGTCCAACCAGTCCCAGTGAAATGAACCACATATCTCAGTTAGAAAAGCGTAAATTAATTACCCATCTTCAGTATTGATCTTGCTGGGAGCTGCAGACTGGAACTGTTCCTATTCGGCCATCTTGGAAGAAACCAGCTCTCTCTAACTTTTTCTGAGTGCTCAATTTTTTATATGAAAAGTGGCAATTTGATTTTTTTTTCTTTAAGAGAATTTCCTGTGTTTCCACTCAGGAATTGGGATTGGAGAAGTAAAAAAAATCCCAGATAGTCTTAATTCCATCAAGAAATTAGATAATGCCAACTGGACTTCGGTTCCTTTGAGGACTGCCCCATTGTCTGTGCCTTCCTACTCCAAGAGTAAATCCTCCTGTGGTCTCAATTGATAGCCTTGTTGTTCACAAAAGATTCTTTTCCTTGGTATCCCTTCAATTTTACATGTTGTCCCTTAGGGTAAAGCATGTAGAGAAAGTTTCACACAGCTTTTCAAGCTTTCATTTATGGCTTTTAGAATTATTCCACTTTTAGAGAAAAGAGACTCTAAATGTGGGGTTCTGATCTATAGCTTTCTTTTTCTTTTTTGATACAGTGTCTTGCTATGTTGCCCAAGCTGGACTCAAACTCCTGAGCTCAATGGATTCTCCCACCTCAGTCTTAAAAATAACTGAGACTACATAACACACTGATATGGTGTGGCTGTGTCCCTGCATAAATCACATCTTGAATTGTAATCCCCATTTTGCACATGTGTCATGGAAGGGACCAAGTGGGAGGTAATTGCGTCATGGGTGTGGTTTTTCCCATGCTGTTCTCATGATTGTGAGTGAATTCTCATGAGATCTGATGGTTTCATAAGTGTCTGGCATTTTCCCTGCTGGCACTTATTCTCTCTCCTCCCACCTTGTGAAGAGGCATGATTGTAAGTTAACTGAGGCCTTCTGAATCCTGTGGAGCTGTGAGCTAATTCAAACTCTATTATTTTTAATAAATTAATGAGTCATGGGTATTCCCTTCTAGCAATGTGAGTACAGAGTAATACATATGCATTTCTCCTTTTTAAAAAATAAATATATATTGTATCTATATTTAACTTTCTAATTTGGTAATAGATATGGATTGCAGAGAATTACTATGAACCATGACTTTTTGGGAAATTTCTACAATAGTTGATATTTTGATGATTTTTTTTTTATTATTGGAGCAAGTAAATTCAGATTCTTTGCTGTTGCAGGCATCATCTGATATAATAAACACTTCGTGTCATTCAGAGAATTGAAAAGCATAGTAGTTATTTGAATTCAGCTAGAAGGGACATAGAGAATTATGGCTTATTTTTACATTAGTTCTCCATCTTGGAATCACAGTTCAAGCCACAGTATTTTTGATCATATCTGATAGTTTTCAGAATTAAAGATATATTTGTGCATCTTTTACCACTTACTAGTAAGAGAGCAGAACACTTACAGACATGCTTTTCAAATTTTAGCAATAATACATATTACATTTGTGGTGGATGAATTTAATCCATTTATTAGGCAAGTTGAAAATGACCAACTTTTAGTGAAACCCATTACATCATAAAGACCTTAGCTGTTCATGTAGGTATTTATGAGAATCTTTGTCTAAGGCTCTTATGACACAGAAGATCCAATATTTAACTAAGCATATGATTAGACGAAGGTGTTCAATGGAGCCAATTGTAAGCCAAGTCATGGAAATACCAAAGGCAGCCCTTAAGCACTGCTCTCTTATTGGGAAATAAAACTTTCTTTACTCTAGAAAGAGTTATTGAATTGATATTGGAATAAAATTAAAGGATTCAATAAATGAACACAGACTCTGACATACATTCAGGTCTTGATCAAAAGCCTGTATTCTAACCTAAAACTGCAGAACTATGATGATCTGTTTTTCCAAGAATCAGAATGTCAACTTCCATTCTTAGGCTCTCTGCCTCTGAGCCTCAGGGCTTCTTGGGCATGGACTTTCTAACAGGGAAAATAAGGCCCTCCTTGCTAGGAATATGCTTAGGGAATAGGACCTGGGGCCGGTTTCCCTTTCATTCTGGCTTAAATATTACATGTCTTTCCTCAGTAATTCATAATGTAAAACTTATAATTTATTGTTTAATTTACTTTAGCATATGTTTTTCATACTGTAGGCTTTTCACATCACTTGACATTTACCTACTGTTCTTTGGTGAAACCTGTCTTCTTCCTCTAGAGGTTTTCTAAGGAAAAAAATGCGTTCAGAGAGATTACTTCATTTGAATTCATTCCAAATATTTAAATTAACTAATCTATAATGACCTGTCTTTTTTATTTAAAATTGTGATGATGTAAAATTATAGGCTGTGTCTACACCCATAAATGGAATATTTTCCTGTTAGAATAACACAAGAGATATCTGAAGAGTTAAATTTCTGCCCAAGGTAGAGTATGTTTTCAGCTCATATTGAGTCCTCTCGTTGTGATGTTTTATGTCATATCCTCCATTTATTGTAAAAAATTGTGGAAGTTTTAATTTACTGGAATGAGGTGGGCGACATACAGAGACAAGTTTTTAATTAGGAAAGAAGCAGACTATCTGAATGACTGAAAAACTGAAGAGTTCGACTTCTGCCTGTGAGAAAGCTCTGTAATTGGTTTCTCCATGAAGTTAAATTTCAGCATTTTCCTTGTTAGATATAAACCTTAATAGCTGGGCACATGACTGCTATAAATCCTCAGTCACAGTAACCTACTTATGGTTGCTTCACCTTTATCGAGGAAACTTTCACATAACATATTTTAGTGTTGGTATACATACATTTTTGTTTACTTGTGTCACCAAATAAGGGGCTTGTCCAGGTTAATTTCCACTAAATAGGTCAATTTTTACCTAGTCATGGAAAGATAGCGTCTTTGTTTCTCTATGAAGAAAATTTCCAGCCAGTGAGAATATTCAGCTACCTCCC
This sequence comes from Pan paniscus, assembly GCF_029289425.2. NCBI lineage: Eukaryota > Metazoa > Chordata > Mammalia > Primates > Hominidae > Pan > Pan paniscus. The sequence goes on from NC_073258.2 coordinate 56,137,324, forward strand.
TACATTATGTTTACGCATCTTTATATTTTGGTCAGCTGCGTTGGTTAGTGCCATACTTCTCTAACAACTGAGTTAATGAGAAGTCAGTGTGGAACTGTGGAAACTGTAGCCACTAGGAACTAATTCTATATCCGTTGATCACCCATCTATACTCATGTGTTTTATGTTCACACATAGGTGCATGAGATGTCTACAATAACGCTCAGTGAAAGAGACATTGCTTTTTCTGGATCATGATGTGAGTATTTGAAACCACTGACAGGAGATATTCATTGAAAATTTCTGTGATATGTTGAAATGTAGCTAATGTCTTAAATTCATAGGATTTTGTTGAAGGAATTCTAATTAAGAAGTTTAAGCTAGCAAACATGAAAATTGTTCAGAATATGGAATGCATATTTGGTTTTAATATATAGACTTTTTTATTTGCAAATAATAAAAACTTGTTCTATATTACACGTATAATAGCCCAGTGCATTTATAATCGTAACTTAGTTTATGGAATGTTATATTTTATATGATTTATTAGTAAAGGTGTACAATTACTTTCAGATATATTTGATTAGAGAGTTTAAACTTGTAGATCATTTCAAGGGTTTTAGAGGGTAAAGGATCCAATGACTGTTATGTTCTGGAAGCATAATATGGGTTTTTACTTATGAATCTAAAAATTATACCAGCACACCTAACAGGAGATAAATATGCTGAGGAAATTGCCTAGTCTCCTGTCATTTAAATACATTTATGAAACTGTGACTGTGAAATATAATGTTACAGAGGTTTTTTTGTCATTATGGAATTTTATCTTTTGAAAATGTCATGTTCTTAGAAAACTATGTTAATTCACTGTTTTTTTCTAGAAAAATGTTAACTTAGTAGTTTACATTGAAGGCCTAGTAATGCTTTTAGTTTTTAAAGTATATTTTTAATTACTTAAACTATAGGAGATAGATCACATGCTTTATTTTTTACAAGTAAACATTTCAATTGCCAAAAGAATTATCCTGTTGAAATCTAGTTTTGGTGATGGAAGAGGGAAAAGGCACTAAGCCTTGCAGCAAGTAAGGTGTAAAAAAAACCAGAATTGTGTATAGATTACCTCATTCCCTTGTGTTCTTCAGCAGGTGTGTCTTTATCAGTCTATAGCTTCAACAATGCCAGAACTCTGGAATCAGCTGGAAGTGGTAATGTGAATGAGATACATGGAATGTTCATCACTGCTGGGTTAAGAGACAACTCAAAGTCTCTCTGCACACGTCCTTTTCCACTGCCAGATTTATGTAAATGGAATAATCCTGTTTACATTTGTGGTTTAGTAATTCTGCAGTTTTCCTAAGTAATGAGTAACCAGAAAGTCTGGCTTTGTGTCACTGCTTGTCCCACTGTTCTTTCTAATTTAAGTTTGTCCATAATCATTATATCTAGAAACTTTGAGAAACAATGTGGTTTTTTTTTCTTTAGAATTTTCATTTCATTTTTTTTTACAAGGATGGTCTGTGTTTGCTAAGGCTACCTCCAAAAGCCTCCTGAGTCACCCCAGGGACCCACAGGAGGCTGAACTTTCAGTATTTTCTCACTATAAGGAATCTTTCTGAAGAAGATTTTAAAAGAATACCAGCCTCAGTTAATTATATTATTAATCTTCTTATTGCTTGTGAAAACTCATTTCTTAACTACAATTTCTCTGTGTATGGTTTTCGCCTTCTTTTCACTTCCTGAGCTCTTTCTGATGGTGGCTCCAACTTTTTTACTATAATTCTGCTGGCTTATTGTCAAGATACATTCAACCACAGGTAAAAGTATTACTCTTATAATTAAATCATTATTTTCTAAGACATACAATTTTATTGTGTGCCCTGAAAAGGTTTTCCTGAATTATACGTACCTTATTCTTTTTTGCCTGGACTATGTCTATAAAACTTTTCAAGTTGACAAAGATCTGCATTATTTGGACTGATTATATATTCACAATGTAGCATTCAAGAACACTAATTATAGCTATCATTTATTGAGCACTTACCAGGTGCCAGCCAGTGTTCTAGGCACTTTACGTTGCCTTAATAAAACAACAACCCTAAAAGGTAAGGACTATTGGGATCTTCATTCTAAAAATGAAGAAAATAAGGGACAGAAATCTTTAGTAAGTGTCTCAAGGTCTCATAAAAAATGATGAACCTGAGGTTGTAGCTGAAACAATGTGGCTCCAGTGTCCACATTATTCACCACATGCTACATTTTCTCTCCAAAGATTTATTGGATCTTTAATAGGTACACACTGAGTGAGAAATTTATACTCACTATTTACACACTGTAATCATGAAACGCCATGTCCCACTGACTGCCATTTTTCATGTAAAAGTCATGAGCTTGGAAATTTTTATTCAATTGTAAATTTATAAAAAAATGAAAAAAAATTGTCAGCAGAATACCATAAAAGAGAGGTAAACTAATCATTTTGTAGATAGTTGACTGGAAAGGATTCTGAATTTCTCAAATTTAGTTTCATTGTTTTGCAGTGAGCAAACTGAGACAGACTTGTAAATGTATGCAGAAAATGACTCAAATCCATGCCTTCTTATGCTGAACTTTGAATTTCTCCTAGAATAAGCCTTTTTTTGGAATCTGGTAACTAAGTTTTTATTTTTGAGTACTCTTGGTATCTAAATATTGTTAAAAATAAAACCATGTCCCACTGTTCTGTAGCTGTTTCTACATGCCTATTTTATCCTCTTTCACTGCTTAGCTCATCCCAGGAATTCAGAAAAATCTACTCACTGCTTACTTGATAGTTGGTGGTAGAAAAGAGTTAGTTTACTTGAATTCAAAATAAATTGCTGAAAACTTGGATATTGAATGAAAGTGTAGTAAAAATCAGGGTATAGGCAAGGATAAAATGGAGAGAATCACAGCTCCTTATAAGTTGGACAGAGAGACCAAAAAGTGTTAACCATTTCCAGCATTAATTGAAAAGTCCACAGTCTAGTCTGTTGTGGGTCAATGCTAGTCCACTCCACCTGAGCCTGTAAAACCAAAAGCAAGCTAGTTTCTTCCAAGATACAAAGAAGGTATAGGAATTGGGTAAATACTTTCATTCCAAAATGAAGAAATCAACCAAAATAAAGGGGTTACAGGCCTCACACATGTCAGAAATCTAGCGCAGCAGTCATTAAATCTTAAAGTTCCAAAACCATTTCTTTTGACTCCATGCCTTACATCTAGGGTATACTGGTTCAGTGGGTAGTCTACTAAGCCCTTGAGTAGCTCCACTCATGTGGCTTTACAGGGTTTCACCCCCACAGTTACTCTTATTGTGTTTTGTTGCTCTTGTGGGGGCCTTTGACTTTTCTAGGTGTGGGGTGCAAGCTGCTGGTGGATCTACCATTTTAGGGTCTGAAGGATGGTAGTCCTCTTCTCACAGCTCCACTAGGCAGTGTCCCAGTGGGTACTCTGTGTGTTTGCTCCAACCCCACATTTCTCCTCTGCACTGCCATAGTACAGATGCTCTGTCATGCTCTATCCCTGAAATAGGCTTCTGTCTGAAATTCCAAGCTTTTTGATACATTCTCTGAATCCTAGGTGGAGGCTCCCAAGCCTCTTCTCTTGGAATTTGTGCACCTGCAGGCTTAACACTACATGGAAGCCTTCAAAGCTCGCAGATTTCATCATCTGAAGATGTGGCTGAGGTGTACCTTGGACGTTTTTGTCCATGGCTGGAAATGAAGTGGCTGGGATGGACACTGCAGTGTCCCAAGGTTGCTCAGAGCAACAGGGCCTTGGGTCTGGCCCAGAACACCATTCAGTTCTCCAGTCCTGTGTTTGGAGGTGCTGCTGAAAATGTCTCTGAAATGCCATTGAGGGCTTTTCCCCATTGACTTGCCTGTTAGCACTTGGTGCCCCGTACGCAAATTTCTGCAGCCTGTTTGAATTTCTTCCCAGAAAGTGGGCTTTTCTTTTGTACCACATGGCCTGGCTTCAAATTTTTCAAACTTTTACACCTGCTTTCCATTTAAATATAAATGATAGTTTCAGGTCATTTATTTGCTCATTCACATGAGCTTAGGTTATTTTAAGCAGCCAGGCTAAATCTTGAATGCTTTTCTGCTTAGAAATTTCTACTGCCAGATACCCTAAATCATCACTCTCAAGTCCAAAGTTTGGCAGATCCCTAAAGCAGGGGCACAATGCAGCCAGTATTTGCTGAAACTCAGCAAAAGTGACCTTTATTCCATCTAATTCCCACTAAGTTTTTTATTTCCTTCTGAGACCTCCTCAGTCTAGACTTTACTGTCCACTTCACTATCAGCATTTTGGTCACAGCCATTTAAAAAGTCTGTAGGAAGTTTCAAACTTTCTCTCACCTTTCTGTCTTCTGAGCCCTCTACACTCTTCCAGCCTCTGCTTGTTACCCACTTCGAAAGCTGCTTCCACATTTTCAGGTATCTTTATAGAAATGTCCCACTTTTTGGTACTACTAATTTTCTGTATTAGTCCATTCTTGCATTGCTATAAAAATATCAGAGAGAGACTGTAAGTTATAAAGAAACGAGGTTTATTTGGTGCATTTTTCCACAGGCTGTAACTGAAATCATGAGGCTGGCATCTCCTCAGCTTCTGGGGAGGCCTCAGTAAATTTACAATCATAGTGGAAGGCAAAGTGGGAGTAGGCACATCTTACACGGAAGGAGCAGGAGCAAGAAGGGGAGCTTCCACACACTTTTAAACAACTGGATCCCATGAGAACCCACTTTTGTGATGACAGTATCAAAAAGGGATGGTGTAAAATCATGAGGAACTTCCTCCATAATCCAGTCACCTCCCTCCAGCCCTTATCTCTAGCATTGGAGGTTACATGTCAACATGAGGTTTGGGTGGGGACACAAATCTAAACCATATCGTTTAAAAAATCATTTGGATTACTCCATTTTCTTCTTTATCTTTTATCATCTTCATTCATTTATATTTCTGATTTGTTTTTATTCAGTTGTATCAACAGAGCCATTTATTGAATTGTACATTTCCTACAAATAATACATTTCTGAAGCAGAGCATTAAATAACTTAAGTTCTCCCACTTATGTGAAAAGGAGTCTAGTATTTCTCCCTGACACTAACTGACTTCATGTCATATATGAGAGAAACAGTTCATAGTTTCATTCTCAAGAGTCAAGATAACCTCATGAAAAAATAATAATCATGTCCTTTCTAGGAATTATTATCCATCTATGTGCTCCTTTCCCATCTGCTATGTTTTTTTCAGTAACTTATTCCTCTTTTAAACCCAATTTCAGCTTTTATTAAGCCATTATTATGTGGGTTTTAAAGGGTATCATATGTCCATGTGATGTACTTTTAAGCCCATTTATGTCCATGGGCCATGAGGAAATCTGTGCCATACATCAGTGAGATATAATTAGGTGGGTAAATTGGTATTATGTAGTGTTTCTGTCACTTGACCGTGTTGTCCTTTGTGGCTTGAGTCATAGGCTAAGTGAATTCCAAAATGGAAAAAAATCTATTTGAGGAAAAATCTATTTGAAACCACTAGGATCTGTGGCTAATGGTCCTATGAAACAGCCAACAAACTGTGTTGTAATATTTGACCCCAGCAAATACTCTTCAAAGTGTTACAGAACTTTATTCTTCACCACCTTTGGTTGGCTTAGTGGGCTATGTCATTATTCTGCTCATCATTACATGTCATTCATGCATGTATTCAAGTGCCACCACCTCAAATCCTAGGCCAGTGGGATTCTCTTTCTTTTTTGAGTCAAAACCTGGGTTCTCTGGTGGATCCTATGCCCACTTTAAACTTCCCTCAGAACACTTGTATGACTTTCCATAATAGCATTCTCTATTGCTGAATGTATACATCATCCATTCATCAGAGACTTTTCTGCCTAACCAAATGGCAAGAATACCACAAAGAAGCTTGAAACTATGCAGACATTACATAGAAAACCAAACGCTACGTGCATTGAAGGTTATGCTGCTAATACGTATAATCCTTAAGGGGAATTAATTTTGCCTTCTTTGACCAATGTTTTACCATTCAGAGGAAGAATTTCAACAGATTTCCATAATAATTATACCCTCAATTAGGAAATTTTATTGGTAAATTCAGTATTTTGTTTTTCTCTGGTAGGAAATGTATAATTGCATTCATACTACTGAGCAACAGGAGTGGAAAGCTCTGTGAGAAGTTTCTTTCGTTCTGAAAGTCATGCCTGTGAATATGATATACTTCCCAGTGCCACCTCCCAAAATATATTTCTGTACATACTATTTCCATTTTATTAAGATATTTTGTTATGCTATGCTATTAATTACAATAAGTTGTGTCTCTGTGAAAGTGCAATAACTTTTTAGTAGTTGCCTATCCAATGGGCTTCCTCTGGACATGCTATCAGGAATTATTGAATCTCATATCCCAATAATCATTACAGGATGGCAGGATTAAGTTTCTGCTAGAGTCTCTGGTGTGCATATGTTCATATATTTACACTTACAAAAATGACTGGACATTAGGGTTCTTGAGTCTAATGGCATTGCATGAGTAACTTCCCATAATGAATCTTCTGGGGCCCTTGTCATTTCTTTCTTATTAGTAGGATGTGGAAGAGCTAGTGGGGTAATTGCTAAGATTTGTGAAATATCCCTGATAGTAACGGGCCATGTTTTTCCAAGAATCTTCCATGATTAATCTAATCTCTGTATTCTGACTAGACAGATCAATCACATTAGACTATTAATATTTACTGTAGTCCCTGTCGTCTTTTCCACATTGCTTCTTCTAAGGAAGAAACTGTTACAACATTATCACAGTAATGAATTAATTTTGATTATGTTCATGTCAAAATTTCATTTTGCCCAGTTATGGCATTATTGTAAGTATATATCTTTGGGAAAAAATGGCAACCATAGGTTGCATTTCTTTTCACATAAAAGCAAAGTATTCTGGATAGTCCTTTAATCCTAAAAGTTGATCTGGAAGAATGAAGATATAAAATTTGCAATGAAATTTTAAAAGATGAATGAGCCATTCTGAATAAGACAGATTATAATGTTATAAGAATTAATATAATATGGTGATGTTTGAAATATAAATGTAAATAAAGTATTTATAAATTAAAACCATTTTATAAATACACTGAAATTGGAGCTGTTTCAGTTAGTATGTTTTTGGTTCAAATAATAGAACACTGAATTCAAAATTTTGAAATATAAAAATATTTTTTGATTAGCTAGCATATTTGCACTTTTCAATGTTATGAAAATATTCAAGGTTTTTTTAATAAAATAGATGAATTACATTTTTAAAGAGCCTTTTTCTTTGTTTATTTTGTCCCATGAGTCACAATATTGGATGAAATCTGGCTCTCCTATCAGGAGAAGGGTTGCTCTCTGTAGTGATTTAGAGAAGGCTCTTCCCACAACTGGGACAGAGGTAATTGATCTGATTGCGATGTGGAATGAGGTGTTATAATACAACGTTTTCAAGAAATAATACTGTTTTCTTCCAGTTGAATTACTTGTGCACATATTGCCATTCCCTATTCCAATGGTGATAATAAATGAGAAAGTGCAGGAGTCCATTCCTGAATGGGTATAATTAACAGGGATGAGATATTTTGAGAATGAAAGTCTGGACTATCCAGTTAAATAAGTTATGAAGTCAATAGAGATGCTAGTCGAGGGTGAAGTGGGAAAAACTGATAAAGAACAAGAGGGTAAATAGTTGCAACTCAGATCAGCGGCAATGGCAAGAGACATAGTTTGTCCTTGAACCTTTCTCTTCTAGTTCCCTTCAAGTAATAGAATCCTAAAAGAGCTCTTATGATAATGTGTAGAAATATATAAATTCAACTGGCATAAGGGCTATATTATGGTGTATAGGAGGAAGCTGTGCCATGTCCTTCATTTAGGAAAGAAGGATTTATTTTTCCAGCTCTTTGGTGTGCTGTTACTAGACAGCATTCAGATGATAGTGCCTTCAATATCTGCAAAGGTGCAGAAAGTCACCTTAACTAATGTCTCATGCTCTTCCCCAGAGCAACCCCTCTTTGCATAAAGATAAATATTTAGGTTCAAGTATCATGAGAGTGCAAGTAGGAAATATGGTCTTTTTCTAGAAGAAAATAATTTATTTTGTTAAAAATTGCAAATCTAGATAATTTAAATGATAATAATTATACAAACGTGGAATTGGATCTTGTGGATATTGAAATGGAGAAGGATAGGCTGCATGGGGGAATGTTTATCGGTGGGAAGATGATCTCCCGTAAATATATGTGGCACAAGGTTTATGTTGACTAAAATTACTGAGTACATAATGTGTGTCAAACATATGGAAGAAAGCATCCCAAGTGTTCAGTGTGGAATGTTCAGGGTGGCACAATGACTCAGCCTTTAGGAGGCCTTTCCAATGTTCTATGTAGAAAACTGCTTCTAGGTGATGGAAAACATGGTCATAGTGGTGAATTCTATGGTGTTGAGTAATGTGCCTTACCTCATTTACTAGAAAAGGTATCCCCTGGTTAGAAATGACAATGATTTTGGTACCATGGCAATGGATAATGGATCATTCCCCATAAATAATAAATAAGGCTAAAGTACTGGGACAATCATATAACTAGAATATATAATAAAATGACAGGATGCTGTCTCCACCAGATTGAGATCTGTAATAAACTAAGCCATCACAAGGGTTGTTGGCTGGTTTCCTTAACTAGTTGTGCATGTTAGGGAGGCAATAATGGACATTGCTTATGGCATTTTGGACCTTGTGTACTTACAGTAGCCGGAGCAGCCATGGTGAAAGGCAGATTATATTTTTTGAGCCCTTGTAAATATTCATCTCTGCCACAGTGAACAAATATTTTATGTACTTAAAGTGTACAATATGATGTTTGATATACGTATACATTGTGAAGTGATTACCACTATGTAGCTAGCTAATGTATCCATTATCTCACACAGTTACCTTTATTTGTGATAAGAACATTTAAGGTACATTCTCTTAGCAAATTTCATGTATCTAGTATGTTTTACTAATTATGATCAACATGCTGTACCTGAGCTCTTCAAAATTTATTCATACTGCATAACTGAAATTTTGTACCCTTTGACCAATATCCCATTTTCTTCAGCCCCAGACCCTTGCAGCCACCATTCTCTTCTCTGACTTTTATGAGTTTGACATTTTTTAGATTGCACATATAAGTGAGATCATGTGACATTTATGTTGCAGTAGAGGAAAGAGAACCCGTGTGCACTGTTGTTGGAAATGTAAATTGCTATGCCATTATAGGAAAGTCTATGGCTGTTCCTCAAAAAATTAAAATTAAAAATATGGTCTAGCAATGCAACTTCTTTTAATATATGTAAAGGAAATGAAATCAATATCTTTTAGGATGCCTGCACTTCCATCTATACTGCAGCATCATTCACAGTAGTCAAGACACAAAAGCAAAAGTCTATCAAAGATGAATGGGTAAAGACAATATGTATGCAATATGGAATGATATTTATATTTATGTGTGTGTGTGCATATATATATATATATATACCTAATATTATTATTAATTATAGCCATCATCCTGAACCTTACATTACCAGAATTTATTCTTTCTGTATAGCTCAAAATTTGTGCCTATATATGTAATACAATATTATCCAATATATATATATATATATAATACAACATAATTCAACCTTAAAAAAGAAGAAAATCCTCCCATTTTATACAATGTGTATGGACCTGGAGAACTTTGATAACTTCATTATTTTATTTCACTTTTAATTGATGAATAATAATAGTATATATTCATAGGGTACAATATGATGCTTTTAGATCACTTGCAGTATCACGGATGAACCTGGAGGGCATTATGTTAAATGAAATGTTTTCTGGAATCAATGTTTTGTGGATTAATTTTTCAGTCCTTATTATTTTCTAGTTAATACAACTAAGATTTAGGGTACTTTTACAAGCTTTGGTAGGTTGTTTTTTATAAATATCAAGCTCAAAATATTTTCTAATTTCCATTGTAATTTATTTCACTCATAGGTTGGTAAAAATGATTTACTTACTTTCAAATGTGCAGAAATTTCTGGAGAATTTTATTTATTTATTATGTTCTTATTTTTCCATAAGTTATTGGGGGTATCAGGGGTATTTGGTTACATGAGTAGTTTCTTTAGTGGTGATTATTGAGAATTTGGTGCACCCATCACGTGAGCAGCATACACTGCACCATATTTGTAGTCTTTTATCCCTTGCTTCCCTCCCACTCTTCCTCCCATTTCCCCAAAGTCCATTGTATTATTTTCATGCCTTTGTATCCTCATACTTAGCTCCCACATATCATAGAGAACATATGATATTTGGTTTTCCATTCCTGAGTTACTAAGTTATTCTAAGTTATTCACTTAGAATAATACTCTCCAATCTCTAGCAGGTCACTGCAAATGCAGTTAATTCATTCCTTTTTATGGCTACATAATATCCCATCCTATATATATATATACGAGTTTCTTTATCCACTTTGTTGATTGATCAACATTTGGGTTGGTTCTGAGATTTTGCAATTGCAAATTGTGCTGCTATAAACATGTGTGTGCAAGTATCTTTTCTGTATAATGTCTTCTTTTTCTCTGGGATAGATACCCAGTAGAGGGATTGCTGGATCAAATGGTAGTTCTACCTTTAGTTCTTTATGGAATGTCACCACTTTTCCACAGCAGCTGTAATAGTTTACCTCCCACCAGCAGTGTAGAAGTGTTCCCTGCTTGCCACATTCATGCCAACATGAACTGTGTTTTGATTTTTTATATGGCCATACTTGCAGGAGTGAGGGGTAGTGCATTGTGGTTTTGAATTGCATTTCCCTGATCATTAGAGATGCTGAGCATTTTGTCATGTTTTTTGGTCATTTGCATATCTTCTTTGGATAATTTCCTATTCATGTCCTTAGTCCACTTTTTGATGGAATGTTTGTTATTAGAGAATATTCAACTAGTCTATTTTTGTTGACAAAGTGAATAAAAACAAGCAATATGGAAAGGACTTCCCATTCAATAAATCATACTTGGATGACTGGCTAGCCGTATGTACAAGATTGAAACTGGACCCCTACCTTACATCATATACAAAAAATAACTCAAGATGAATTAATGTTTTAAATGTAAAACCTAAAACTTTAAAACCCTGAAAGGTAACCTAAGGAATACCCTTCTGGACATAGAACTTCACAAAGATTTTTGATGAAGATGCCAAAAGCAATCACAAGAAAAAAAAAAGACAAATGGAAGAACTTCTGCAAAGCAAAAGAACTATCAACAGAGAAACAACATATTGATTGAAAGAAAATATTTTCAACTATGTGTCTGACAAAAATCTAATATCCTTAGTCTTTAAGGATCTTTAGCAAATGTACAAGCAAAAAACAAATATTAAAAAGATTTTTGCCCATTAGAAACTGCCCATTAGAAAAAATGAAAAAAAATCATGTCTTATGAAAAAATGCTCAACATCATCAAATATTAGAGAAATGCCAATCAGAAACACAATTATATACCATTCCACAACAGTCAAAATGGACATTATTAAATGGTAAAAAACAACTAGATGCTGGCAATGTTGCAGAGAAAACCTCAGACGTCAAAATGATTATTATTAAACAGTAAAAAACAACCAGATGCTGGCAATCTTGCAGGGAATGCTTATACACTGCTGTTGGGAGTGTAAATTCTTTCAGTCACTATGGAAAGGAGGGTGGAAATTACTCAATGAGCTAGAAACATAATTAAAATCTCACCCATCAATCTCATTACTGGGTATATACTCAAAAGAATATAAATTATTGTGTTATAAAGATGCATGCATGCATATTGTATTAGTCGGTTTTCATACTGCTGATAAAGACATACCTGAGTCTGGCAATTTAGAAAAGATAGAGGTTTAATGAACTTACTGTTCCTAGTGGCTGGAGAGGTCTCACAATCATGGCAGAAGGTAAGGTGGAGCAAGTTACATCTTACATGGATGGCAGCAGGCAAAGAGAGAGCTATGCAGGCAAAATCATTCTTATAAAACCATCAGATCTCCTGAGACTTATTCACTATCATGACAACAGCATGGGAAAGAATTGCTCCCATGGTTTGATTACCTCCTATCAGGTCCCTCCCACAAAATATGGGAATTCAAGATGAGATTTGGGTGCGGACACAGCCAAACCATATCATTCTGCCTCCTGGCCCCTCCCAAATCTCATGTCCTCACATTCCAAAACCAATCATGCCTTCCTAAAAGTCCCCCAAAGTCTTAACTCATTTCAGCATTACTCAAAAGTCCTCAGTCCAACGTCTCATCAGACAAGGCTAGTCCCTTCTGCTTATGATCCTGTAAAATCAAAAGCAAGTTAGATATCTTCTAGATACAATGGGGTTACAGGCATTGGGTAAATGCAGTCATTAAAATGGGAGAAATTGTCCAAATAAAGGGGCTACAGGTCGCATGCAAGTCTGAAATCCAGTGGAGCAGTCAAATCCTAAAGCTCCAAAATGATCTTCTTTGTCTCTATGTCTCACATCCAGCCAGATTATGCTGATGCAAGAGGTCTGTTTTCATGATCCTGTATGGCTCTGTTCCTGTGGCTTTTCAGGGTATAGCCTTTCTCCTGGTTGGTTTCATGGGCTGGTGTTGTGTTTGCAGCTTTTCCAGGTGTATGGTGCAAACTGTCAGTGGATCTACCACTCTGGAGTCTGGTGGATTAAGGCCTTCTTTTCACAGCTCCACTAGGCAGCACCCCAGTTGTGACTCTGTGTGGGGGCTCTGACCACACATATCCCTTCCACACTGCCCTAGCAGAGGTTCTCAATGAGTTCCCCAACCCTGCAGCAAACTTCTGCCTGGACATCCAGGCATTTCCATACATCTCTGAAACCTAGGTGGAGGTTCACAAACCTCAATTCTTGACTTCTGTGCACCCACAGACTCAACATCAGAGGAAGATTCCAAGGCTTGGGGCTTGCACACTCTGAATCCAGGGTCTGAGCTGCACCTTGGCCCCTTTTAGTCACAGCTGGAGTAGCTGGGACACAGGGCACCAAGGCTGTATACTGCACACAGCAATGGGACCCTGGGCCAGGCCTATGAAGCCATTTTTTCCTCCTTGGTCTCTGGGCCTGTGATGGGAGGGTCTGCTGCAATGGTTTCTGACATGCCCTGGAGACATTTTCCACAGTGTCTTGGTATTTAGCATTTACTCCTCATTACTTATGCAAATATCTGCAGCCCACTTCAATTTCTCCTTAGAAATTGAAATTTTATTTTTTTATTGTATGTCACATTGCAAATTTTCCAAATTTAACGCTCTGCTTCCCTTATACAACTGAATGATGTCACCTCTCAAATGCTTTGTTGCTTAGACATTTCATCGGATGGATACCCTAAATCATCCCTCCCAAGTTCAAAGTTCCACAAATCTCTAAGGCAGGGGTAAAATGCTGCCAGTCTCTTTGCTAAAACATAACAGGAGTCACCTTTGCTCCAGTTCCCAAGTTTCTCATCTCCATCTCAGACCATTGTCTATACCAGTATCAGTATTTTGGTCTAAGCCATTCAACAAGTCTCTAAAAAATCCAATCATTTCCACATTTTCCTATCTTCTTCTGAGCCCTTTAATCTGTTCCAACCTCTGCCTGTTTCCCTGCTCCAAAGTATTTCCACACTTTTGGGTATCTTTTCAGCAGTGCCCCACTTTACTGGTATCAATTTACTGTATTAGTCCATTTTCACATTGCTCATAAAAACATACCCTAGATTGGGAAATGTACAAAAGAAAGTGGTTTAATGGCCTACAGTTTCAAGTGCCTGAGGAGGCTTCACAGTCATGGCAGAAGGCAAGGAGGAACAGGTCATGTCTTACATGGATGGCAACAGGCAATGAGAGAGCTCGTGCAGGCAAACTCCCTGTTACAAAACCATCAGATATTGTAAGTCTTATTTACTGTCATGAGAACAGCATGGGAAAGACCTGCCCCCATGATTCAATTACCTTCCACTGGGTCCCTTCTGCAACACCTGTTAATTCAGGATGAGATTTGGGTGGGGACACAGCCAAACTATATCACATATGTTCATTACAGCAATATTTAAAATAGCAAAGACATAGAATCAAACTAATTGATCATCAACAGTAAACTGGATTAAAAAAATTGGTTCCTATACACCATGGAATACTATGCAGCAATAAAAACATTGAGCTCATGTCCTCTGTAGCAGCCTGGAGAGACTCAGAGGCCATTATCTTAAGCAAACTAGAAAAAATACTGCATGTTTTTATTTATCAGTGGGAGATTAGACTGGTTGTTTAAGCTAAACAAGAAGAACACATGGATACTAGGAGATCAAAAGATACTGAGACCTTCTTGATAGGGGAGGGCAGGAGTAGGCAGACTATCAGAAAAAATATGTATCAAATACTATGCTTATTACCCAGGTGATTAAGTTATCTGTCCAACAAACCCCTGTGACATACGGTTTACCTATATAACAAACCTGCACATCTACTCCTGAACCTAAAAACCAAAATTACAGTCATATATCTTCAAATATTTTGCCTATCCTCTTTCTGCAATTATAATTAAATGTATGTTAGAGTTTTGCACTGTGAACTTTATGCTTCTTTTACACCATTTTCTGCATTTACTTTATTGCTCTCTGCTTTATTCTGCATATTTTATTCTAATCTTTCCTCTAATTGACTATTTATCTCTTTGTTTCTAATCTTCTGTACATCCAGCCACTGAGTTCTTAAGTTTGTGCATTTTAGTTTTCATATTTAGTTGGTTTGATGTATTATCCATCTCAGGTTTTAATTATTTGTATACATAGGCTTATTTAAAAATGCTTGTTTTTTTCATTATTTGAAACATCTACATCTTTTTTTTGCTTTTGTCTTTTGATCAGTCCTTGTCTTCTCCTATACTTTGTTATTTTTGTGTGTTGCATTTTGCATATCAAGATTATAAGACATATTAAAACTTTTATCATGTTGGTTTTCTTTGAAAGAGGATTGACTATTTTTCTAGCTAGCAGCTAAGATTGGAGATATAAAAATCCCAGATAACATTTATCCAATGAAGAAATGAGATGACCTAAGCTGGGCTTGAGTTCCTTTGCATACTACTCCATTGTCTATTCATCCCTACTCCAAAAGTAAAGTCCTCTGTGGTCTCAAATGAAAGCCTGGTTGTTTACTAAGGACTCTTTTTTGGTAGACATTGAATTTCACTTATTATTCTTAGGGAACAGCATCTATGTGAAGTTCCATAAAGCTTTTCAGGCTTTCATTTGTGGATTTAGGCTTAATCCATTCTCTTAGAGAAAAGAACCCAAAGGCAGGGTTTAGCTCTATGGCCATTCTTTGAAATATTATCACCACAAATTCCTTACTTTTAAGTTTTTAAATGCTCTAAAATGTGTGCATTTCATATTTTTCTAACTTCTATTTTTCTTATTTTAAATGTGGTGTAAAACTAGTGATTTCTGCCTTTTTAAGAAGATAAATATATATTGTATCTATATTTTACTCTCTACTTTGGCAATAAATATGGGTTATAGAGAATTACTATAGCCTATGGCATATTTTGAGGCAACATCTAGATAAGTTAATCTACAATAAACTCAAACAAATTTACAAGAAATAAAACAAACAACCCTATCACAAAGTGGGCAAAGGATATTAACAGACACTTCTCAAAAGAAGACATTTATGCAGCCAAAAAACACATGAAAAAATGCTCACTATCACTTGCCATCAGAGAAATGCAAATCAAAACCACAAGGAGATACCATCTCACATCAGTTAGAATGACAATCATTAAAAAGTCAGGAAACAACAGGTGCTGGAGAGGATGTGGAGAAATAGGAACACTTTTACACTGTTGGTGAGACTGTAAACTAGTTCAACCATTGTGGAAGTCAGTGTGGCGATTCCTCAGGGATCTAGAACTAGAAATACCATTTGACTCACCCATCCCATTACTGGGTATATACCCAAATGATTATAAATCATGCTGCTGTAAAGACAAATGCACACGTATGTTTATAGCGGAACTATTCACAATAGCAAAGACTTGGAACCAACCCAAATGTCCAACAATGATAGACTGGATTAAGAAAATGTGGCACATCTACACCATGGAATACTATGCAGCCATAAAAAATGATGAGTTCATGTCTTTTGTAGGGACATGAATGAAATTAGAAACCATCATTCTTAGCAAACTATCGCAAGGACAAAAAACCAAACACTGCATGTTCTCACTCATAGATGTGAATGGAGCAATGAGAACACATGGACACAGGAAGGTGAACATCACACTCTGGGGACTGTTGTGGGGCGGGGGGAGGGCAGAGGGTTAGCATTAAGAGATATATCTAATGTTAAATTACGAGTGAATGGGTGCAGCACACCAACATGGCATATGTATACATATGTAACAAACCTTCACGTTGTGCACAGGTACCCTAAAACTTAAAGTATAATAATAATAAAATTTTAAAAAGTTAAAAAATATATATTTTCAATGTATTTCTTCATTGGAGCAAATAAATTCAGATTCTGGGCTGTTATAGGCATCATCTGAGCTAGTAAACACTTTGGCCTCATTCAGATAAATGGAAAGCATTAGTAGTTCTTTGACTTCAACTGGAAGGAACATAGAGAATTGTGCCTTATTCTTGAATTTGTTCTCCATCTTGAAGTCATAATTTAATGCATAGTACCGTTGCTCACATCAGATTGTTTTTCAGAATTAAAGACATGTTTGTGTATCTTTTGCTATTTACCAATAAAAGAACATAATATCTGGGTGTGCTTTTTAAATCCTAGAAGTGATCCAAATTGATTTGGGGTGACTAGATTTAATCCATTTATTAGCGAAGTTGAAAACAGCCAACTTTTAGTGGAGGTTATTAAATGATAAATCATGTTTAGTGGTGGAGGCTCTTACATGATAAATATCTTTAGCTGGTTGAGATTAGCATTTATACGACTCTGTACCTTAGACCCTTGTGATACAGAAGTTCCAGTATTTAACTAAATGTACAACAAGGTAAAGATGCTCAGTGGAGCCAATGACAAGCCAATTTATGGAAAAAGCAATATAAATCCTTTGACCATGATTCCCTTGTTGGAAAATTACAATTTCTTTCTTGTAAAAATAGTTATTGAATTAATATTGGACTAAAATTAAGGGACTGAATTAATGGACTATATATCATTATGGTTGCATCTGACACAAATTCAGGCCTTGATCAAAATCCTGTAGTCTAATCTAAAATTGCAGAACTGTGACTACCTAACTTTCCAATAAGTACATTATCAACTTCAGTTCAAGGCTCTCTGCCTTTTAGCTTCAGGGCTTCTTGGGCCCCTCTTTCTAACAGCAAGCTTAAGGTGACTCTTTGCTGGTTTTATAATTGGGTAAGAAAATGTGAGTCCTGTTCATTCTGGCTGAAATATAACTTGTTTTCCCTAAATGTTTCAAGATATGAAACTCCTATTTTATTGCTCAATTTACTTTAGAATTTTCTTATTTACATCACTGGCTTTACACATTACCTGGCATTCAGCTACTCTTCCTTGGCAAGAACCAAGTCTTTTTCCTTAGGGATTGTTCTAGGGAAAAATGTGTTTGGAGAGATAACTTCATTTTAATTTGTTCTGAATATTCTAACTAACTAATCTACATTGACCTTACTGTCTCTTTCATATAAAACAGTGATGATGTAAAAGTCATAGACTGTGTCTGTGCACATAAATGGAAGAATTATTTTCCTGATAGAAAAACCCAAGTGATATCTGAAGAGTTAAACTCCCACCAAAGGCAGAGTATTCCTTCAGCTGATATGTAGTTCTCTAGGTGTAATTTTTGTTGTTGTTGTTGTTGTTGTTGTTGTTTTCATCATATCCACCATTGCTTGTAGAAATTTTTGAAAGGTCTCGATTTCCTAGATTGAGATTGGGGAGATATGGAGACCTGCATTTAATTAGGAAAGAACTGCCTTAGGGATATGTTATTTGAATGACTGAAGAACATAATTTAAGCAAAACTCTTCAACATTTTAGTCATTCAAATAGCTTATTTCTAAGACCACTTCGTTCCTAAATAAAAGCAAGAGAAAGCTCTGTCATTGACTTTTTTTTTTTTTTTTGCAAAATTAATTCCCTGCATTTTCCTTGTTTTCTACGGAGCTTAAAGCTAGGCACACAAGTGTTCTCATAAATCCTTAATCACAGTAAAGTACTTAGGGTTGCTTCACCATAATTGACTGAGAAAAGAAACATTCAAGTAATGAATTTTAGTGTTGCTAAATTGTTTGGTTATTTTTGCCACTAAATAATGACCTTGTCCAGATTAATTTCCTCTAATTAGGTCATTTTTTTATAGTCATGCAAATACAGAATCTTTGTTTTTCTATGAAGAATTTTTTTGAGCAGTTGAGGATATTCAACTACCTTTGTACAGTAAATATTGACATTATGTTTAAGCATCTTTATATATTTGGAAGCTGCTTTAAATACTTTAATACTCTTCTGAAGCACTGAAAAAATGAAAAGCCTGTGTGAAAATATGGAACTATAGCCACTAAGAACTATTTTTATATCCATGGATAAGCCATCCTTTCCCATGTGTTTCATGATCGTATATAGGTGCATGAAGTATCTACAGTAACCCTCAGTAAAGGAAGCATTGATTTTTTGGACCAAGGACAAAGTTCAAGATGTGAATTCTTGAAACCACTGACAGAAATATTCATTAAAAATTCGTGTGACATGCTTACATATGGCTAATGGCTTAACTATCATATGTTTTCATTGGAGGAACTGTAATTGAGAAAATTAAGCTAGCAAAACACAGACATTAATCCGATTATACAAAGTATATTTTGTTTTAGAATACAGTCTGATAGGCATTTATTTTCCATTTTGATATTAAGTAGAATAACATGTTCCATGTTACATCAACAATAAATAAACCAATAGATTTATCATCTTGATTTATAGGATATACTAGTTTACATGATATGTTAATGAATATATACAATTACTTTTAGATGTATTTGATTAAAGAATTAAAAATTGCTTATCATGACAATTATGTTAGAATGTAAAGGCATCAATGACTATTATGTTCTATAAGCATGATATAGATTTTTATGTGTAAATCTAAAATTATCTCAGCAAACTTAATAGTATATGCATGTAAAGAAACCCATGCTCCAGAAAATACCTTGTATACTGCCATTATGAGACATTTATAAAACTGTAATTGTTAAGTAGTTGAAGAGTTGTTTTTATGCTTATGAAATTTTATCTTTTCAAAACGTCCTGTTGTGAAGAAACTGTTAAATTTTTTTCATTAAAAAAGTGTTAACTTAGTGGTTTAAGTTAATAGTCTCTTAATACTATCTTTCAGTTTTTTAAGGTATTAAATCTTTGATGACCTAAAATATAGGGGATATTTTACATATCCTATTTTTTCCAAGTAAACTGTTAAACTGCCCAATAGAAGATTGAGCATGATGAAATTTATCACTAATGATTACATAGAGAAAAGGAACTAATACTTGCAGCAATAAAGGTGTGAATAAAAAAGAGAATTGGATGTAGACTACATTATATGCTTGTGTTCTTCAAAAGGTGTATATCTGTCTACAGCTTTAATAATGACTGAACTCCGGAATCAGCTGGAGGAGGTATTGTGAATGGCACATAGACTGTCTATCACAGCTGGCTTCTAGAGGTAGCTCAGACTGTGCCTGCATGTGCACTCCTCCACTGCCAGATCTATGTAAATGGAATGATCTTGTCTACATTTAAGGTTTAGTCATTATGTAAGTTTCTTCAGTAATGAATAATCAGAAAGTTGGGTTTGTATCTCTGATTGTTCTATTGTCCTCTTTTCTTTAAGTTTGTCCTTAACCATCAGATCTACAGACATGGAGAAATTAATGATTTTTTCTTTTTGAAATTTCTTTTATTTATTTATTTTTACTAGCATTTGGTCTTTATCTACTTGTTATGGCTACACCAAAAACTCTCCTGAGTCACCCCAATGAACCAAAGGAGGCTGTGTTTCCAGTGTTTCCTCAATAAAATAAATTTTTTTGAAGAAGAATTTTAAAAGAATACTAGCCACACTTAATTATCACATTAATCTTCTTATTGCTTGTAGATATTCATTTATTAACTGTAATTTGTTTCCTTTTTTTAAATTATACTTTAAGTTTTAGGGTACATGTGCACAATGTTCAGGTTAGTTACATACATATACATGCGCCATGCTGGTGTGCTGCACCCATTAACTCTTCATTTAGCACTAGGTATATTTCCTAATGCTATCCTTCCCCCCTCCCTCCACCCCACAACAGTCCCCAGAGTGTGATGTTCTCCTTCCTGTGTCCATGTGTTCTCATTGTTCAATTCCCATCTATGAGTGAGAACATGCGGTGTTTTGTTTTTTGTCCTTGCGATAGTTTACTGAGAATGATGATTTCCAATTTCATCCATGTCCCTACAAAGGACATGAACTCATCTTTTTTTATGGCTGCATAGTATTCCATGGTGTAGATGTGCCACATTTTCTTAATCCAGTCTATCATTGTTGGACATTTGGGTTGGTTCCAAGTCTTTGCTATTGTGAATAGTGCCGCAATAAACATACATGTGCATGTGTCTTTATAGCAGCATGATTTATAGTCCTTTTGGGTACGTACCCAGTAATGGGATGGCTGGGTCAAATGGTATTTCTAGTTCTAGATCCCTGAGGAATCTCCACACTGTCTTCCACAATGGTTGAACTAGTTTACAGTCCCACCAACAGTGTAAAAGTGTTCCTATTTCTCCACATCCTCTCCAGCACCTGTTGTTTCCTGACTTTTTAATGATTGCCATTCTAATTGGTGTGAGATGGTATCTCATTGTGGTTTTGATTTGCATTTCTCTTATGGCCAGTGATGGTGAGCATTTTTTCATGTGTCTTTTGGCTGCATAAATGTCTTCTTTTGAGAAGTGCCTGTTAATATCCTTTGCCCACTTTTTGATGGGGTTGTTTGTTTTTCTCTTGTAAAGTTGTTGGAGTTCATTGTAGATTCTTGATATTAGCCCTTTGTCAGATGAGTGGGTAGCGAAAATTTTCTCCCATTTTGTAGGTTGCCTGTTCACTCTGATGGTAGTTTCTTTTGCTGTGCAGAAGCTCTTGAGTTTAATTAGATCCCATTTGTCAATTTTGTCTTTTGTTGCCATTGCTTTTGGTGTTTTAGACATGAAGTCCTTGTCCATGCCTATGTCCTGAATGGTAATGCCTAGGTTTTCTTCTAGGGTTTTTATGGTTTTAGGTCTAACGTTTAAGTCTTTAATCCATCTTGAATTAATTTTTGTATATTGTGTAAGGAAGGGATCCAGTTTCGGCTTTCTACATATGGCTAGCCAGTTTTCCCAGCACCATTTATTAAATAGGGAATCCTTTCCCCATTGCTTGTTTTTCTCAGGTTTGTCAAAGATCAGATGGTTGTAGATATGTGGCATTATTTCTGAGGGCTCTGTTCTGTTCCATTGATCTATATCTCTGTTTTGGTACCAGTACCATTCTGTTATGGTTACTGTAGCCTTTCTGAAATTATTCCAATCAATAGAAAAAGAGGGAATCCTCCCTAACTCATTTTATGAGGCCAGCATCATCCTGATACCAAAGCCGGGCAGAGACACAACCAAAAAAGAGAATTTTAGACCAATATCCTTGATGAACATTGATGTAAAAATCCTCAATAAAATACTGGCAAACTGAATCCAGCAGCACATCAAAAAGCTTATCCACCATGATCAAGTGGGCTTCATCCCTGGGATGCAAGGCTGGTTCAATATACACAAATCAATAAATGTAATCCAACATATAAACAGAATCAAAGACAAAAACCACATGATTATCTCAATAGATGCAGAAAAGGCCTTTGACAAAATTCAACAACCCTTCATGCTAAACACTCTCAATAAATTAGGTATTGATGGAACGTATCTCAAAATAATAAGAGCTATCTATGACAAACCCACAGCCAATATCATACTGAATGAGCAAAAACTGACGGCATTCCCTTTGAAAACTGGCACAAGACAGGGATGCCCTCTCTCACCACTCCTATTCAACATAGTGTTGGAAGTTCTGGCTGGGACAATTAGGCAGGAGAAGGAAATAAAGGGTATTCAATTAGGAAAAGAGGAAGTCAAATTGTCCGTTTGCAGACGACATGATTGTATATGTAGAAAACCCCTTTGTCTCAGCCCAAACTCTCCTTAAGCTGATAAGCAACTTCAGCAAACTCTCGGGATACAAAATCAATGTACAAAAATCACAAGCATTCTTATACACCAATAACAGAGAAACAGAGAACCAAATCATGAATGAGCTCCCATTCACAATTGCTTCAAAGAGAATAAAATACCTAGGAATCCAACTTACAAGGGACGTGAAGGACCTCTTCAAGGAGAACTTCAAACCACTGCTCAATGAAATAAAAGAGGATACAAACAACTGGAAGATCATTCCATGCTCATGGATAGGAAGAATCAATATCGTGAAAATGGCCATAGTGCCCAAGGTAATTTATAGATTCAATGCCATCCCCATCAAGCTACCAATGACTTTCTTCACAGAATTGGAAAAAACTACTTTAAAGTTCATGTGGAACCAAAAAAGAGACTGCATCGCCAAGTCAATCCTAAGCCAAAAGAACAAAGCTGGAGGCATCACACTATCTGACTTCAAACTATAATTTGTTTTCTTATTTGATTCTTATTTCATCTTGAATATTTAGCTTTATCTGTGATGATAGATCCAATTTTTCCTGTAATTCGGCTTGCTTCTTATCAAGAAACATTACTTCACCGTTAAATTATTGCTCATATATAATTAAATGTATAATTCCTAAGACATACCATTTTGTTGTATGTATTCCCCCATAGTGTTCAGAAGGTGTGGGTATCTTATTCATTTCTTCCAGGACTATGTCTATAAATCTTATCAAGTTGGCAAAGATCTGAATGAGTTTTCTAATCCAATTTTCACAGTGAAGCATTCAAGATCACTAGTAATAGCCATCAGTTATTGAGCTTTTATCAGGTGTCAGGCAGTGTTCTAGACACTTTACTTTATTTTAATAAAATAACAACTATAAGAGGTATGGACTATTGCTATCCTCATTCTATAAATAATGAAAGTGAGGCACTTAGTCACTATGTGACTAAGTGGCCCAAAGTCACATAGTAATTGGTAAAGTTGGGATTGCAGCAGTGGCAGTGTGGCTCCAGGGTCCACATTATTTACCACAGTGCTCTGTCCTTCCTCCCAAGAAGTCTTGAATCTTTAATAGGTACGCAGTGCATGAGAAACATACAATCATTATTTGCTCACTGTATTTGTCAAATCTCACATATACAGGCTAATATTTTCATGTAACTGTCATAAGCTTGAAAATTGTTATTTAATAATAAAAATATGAAAAATGTAGGGCTGCCCTAATAGTATCATAGGTAATTTGACTGAGAAGGATGCTTAGTTCATCTAGCTCAATCCCACTGTTTTCCAATTAGCAGACTGCGACAGATTTGTAATTACATTTAGAAAGTGGCTTGAACCTATGCCTTCTTACATTAAGATTGGAATTTTCCCCTGAGTATGCTTCCTTTTAAAATATGGATGCTGAGGTTCTATTTTTGAGTGCTCTCAGTACCTAATTAACATTATGAGCAAAACCATGTCCTACAGTTGTCTACCTCTCTTTTCAATCTGTTTTCTCCTCCCTCACTACCGAGTTCACCTCAAAAGTTTTGAAAAAAAAAATACTAGCTGTGAATATGGTAGTTGGTGTTATTTATGAGTTAGTTGAGTTCAGTTAAATATTAATTGCTGAAAATCAGGATAGTGTATGCAGATGTGGTAAGAATTGTGGCATAGCCAAGAATAAGGCGGAGAGATATGCAGCTCCATAGAAAGCAATCAGCCATTCTGACTAAGTAATTGCTACAGAGAACAGTTTGCTAACTAATTTGTGATACAGTTCAAAGTCTAGTCTCATGACATTTAATGAGAGAGTCATGAAGACTAAACATCTTTGAGATGTGAAGGACTAAAGGTTTAACAATGGAATGCCATAGTACTGAGTAAGACACATCAAAGATCTTATTTCTGGTGCTACACAGGTCGTGTTGTAAAGATACGACAACTACGACAAACTGAAAGGGCTGAATTGATGCCAATTTACTTATTTCAATTTTTTCACAACCACTAGAGAGTAAATTTCTTGAGAGCAGGAACCTTTTTATCATAGCTGATTTCTGGGTCATGAAGTAACATATTTTAGGTAAGGAATTATTAAACATATGAATAATTGTATCTTTACTCTTTTCTATAGAATACCTACTAAGATATAGAGACAGATTTATTTTTTTAACCTGTTGGCCTAACACCAGTTCTTAGGAGAAATAGAATTATCAAGGGAGGGTCTGTTGGGTCCACTGGAAGAGGAACTCAATAGAGATTTAATAAATGTTCATTGAGTATAAACCACTGTTGAAGATATAATAATGATGTACTCAGTAACCTAATGGATATATTGATATTCCTGTTCACAATGTCATTACAGGTCCTCTTCTCCTGAGCTCTCAACTCTGATACAAGACTGAAAGAAGAGTCAATGGGCCAGATTAGCAATGTTACAGAATTTGTCCTCTTGGGTCTTGCTCAAGACACTGATGGGCAAAAAGCATTATTTGTAATGTTTTCATTCATATACATTGTGACTATTTTGGGAAACCTGCTTATCGTGGTGACTATTATTGGCAGCCCCTCCTTGGGTTCCCCAACGTACTTCTTCCTTGCCTGCTTGTCATTTATGGATGCTGCATATTCTACTGCGATTTCACCCAAACTGATGATAGACTTACTCTATGATAAAAACACTCTTTCCTTCCCAGCTTGCAGTTCTTTACAGAACACCTATTTGGTGGTGCTGAGGTCTTACATCTGATGGTGATGGCCTATGATCCCTATGTGGCCATCCGTAATCCACTGCCCTATTTGACCATCATTAATTGACAGGTTTGCATCCTTCTGTTAGTGGTGGCCTGGTTCAGCGGTTTAGTGCATTCTGTTTCAAATTGTTGTTGTGTGTAGCCTCCCTTTCTGTGGCCCCAATGTCATTGACCATTTCATCTGTGACATGTACCCATTATTGGAACTGGCATGCACTGACTGTGATTGCCAATGGTGGAGCAATCTGTATGGTTGTCTTCACCCTTCTACTAATCTCCTATGGGATAACCCTAAACTCCCTTAAAACTTATAGTCAGGAAGGGAGGCATAAAGCCCTGTCTACCTGCAGCTCCCACATCACCGTGGTTGTCTTTTTTGTTCCCTGTATTTTCATGTATGTTAGACATGTTTTTAACTTTCCCATTGATAAATTTATGACTGTGTTTTATACAGTTATCACACCCATGTTGAATCCTTTAATACACACATTGAAAAATTCAGACATGAAAAATGCTATAAAAAACCTCTGGTGTAAAAAAAAAAATAGAATAAGAGTGTCCCTCTTCATGTAGTTACGGGGTATGTAGACAAGATCTTTCCAATGAGATTGTCAGACTTGTAATGGCAATTCAGGGATCCTAGAGTGGGAAAGCAGGATTTATGAGCTCACAGCTCAATTAGCATCTCATCCCATCATGGCCTCGATTTGACATCCAGGATCTCAAATTCTATATCCAGAGGTAGGGTGGGTGAAACTCTATGGGTTCAATTTCTAGTGTACAGCTCTTTTATTCTGGTTCTTCTCTATTTTAAGATCTATGAACTAGAGACAGGATTTTTCTTTCACATCCTCAGCATACAATGAAGGAAGAGAGGTGTAGATAACCAAAAATAGGCACTCCTCTTCACAAGAAAAGGCTAAGGTGCTTCTTTCAGTGCAATTTCCTTAAAAACGTTGTGATATTTCTGCTTCTTTAAATTGGCATTTACAACATTATACAAGAGCCACACTTACAAAGATCTTTGCATCTGACTCTTCTTGGGTTTGAGCTGAGAATCTGTGTGTGTGGCAGTGGGATAATTCCCATAGGAGTCTTAGAATTATTTTCATTTAATTGGTAGGGTTTGTGAGACACACTTTAAAATATTTCCGATCTCTTCTCAAAGAATCTTTCATTGACAACTTTGAGATGACATTTATTATGACATTTAAAGCATGTGGCATTGGCTTTCAATCAGAAGCTAGGTGAAATTACTTACATTGAGTCTTTAGATCTTTGGGGAGACTGGAAAGGGAAACCAGTTTTATTTTTGAAACCAGCAAGTTTGGGCTCTTTTATTTTTCTTGTACATTCTTCCTGAAAATTCAAATTACTTTTTTAACTCATATATTTATCTATGTCTTATCATATCATACAACACTATAAGAAACAGTTTGAGCTTTCAATATTGTACTTGAAAATTTGAACTGGATCCACCTGTTCAATTAAGTATACTTCCTGTTTTCTGTATTACTGTATGTGGCAGTATCACCAAACCTTTTGGGCACTAGATAAAATGTCACTCACCCCACCTCTAAGTTACTTCTGTCTTTTCAGCCATCACTTACACTGTCTAGGAGATTTTTCTAAGTGTCATCTAGCTTCTGTTATTAAAGCCTATGCCACATGCTTTAAATTGTTGTTATGGAAGCACCATAGTTATAGGTGCTACTTTTTATTCTGGTGATCTCTTCCTGCATTGTATAAGGCTCCACAGTTTCTGTGACTTAAAACAATCGCCAGTTTATTTATCTTCAAATTTTATAGGCTAGGAATTTAGGCAGTCGCTGGCTGGTTATTTCTTCGGCTTCATGTTCCATGGAAGGAAGTCGCTCACTGTTATTCAGCTGATATCTGGGTCATCTGTAGGGTCCAGGAAAGCTTCATATTCATAGTATCTTGGAAGTGATGACTGGAAGTGATCCACTGAGTCCTTCCTCCTATCCATTTAGATGAAGGACCACAAGCTTTCTCCAGCAGGATAGTCAGGCTTTTTACATGGCACTAAGAGTTCCCCATGGTAGAAAGTAGACGATGTCTGGCTAATTAAGAGCTATGTCCAGAACTGGCACAATGTCACTTGCACCATCTTCTATTGCTCAGAGTGGTCACATAGCCATCGCAGATTTGAAATGTTACAGAAACAGGTGATAACCCTTGAAGGGGAAGAGGAAAAGTCACTTTGCAGAGCAGTGTGCAGAACAATTGTCTACATCTGAAAAGGTATATGTTGGGAGTTTTTTTTCAGATTGAGTTGAATCTATAAATCATCTTGGACTGAAATATCATCTTAATAGTTGGGTTTCTAATTCTTCAATACAATGTATCTATTAGGTGTTTTAAACTATTTCCTATGTTTGTGTTTGAAAAATTTTGTAGTTATTAGTATAGGGATCTTACTCATCTGCTCCTAAGTATTTATGTGTTCATTCAGATGCTTTAACAGTTTTTTAATTAAAAAATTCAATTTTATTGCTGTTAGTATATACAAATGCAACTGTATTTTTAACTTGACATTCAAGTCCTACAAATGTGCTAAATTTGTCACTTATTTCTACCCATCTCTGTAGACTTTTTACAGTTCTCTGAGACAATATCATATTATCCACAAACAAGAATATTCATTACTTGGACAGATATAGGAGTGTTTAGCTTTTCAATTTGTTTTGGGGTCATTTTCAGAAGGTTGGGTTTTCCCTACATTTTACTGTTTTATCTAAGCTGCCAAATTAATTAAAATAATGTTTTTCATAACCATCCTTTTCTATCCCTTTAAAGTCTAAAAAACCTATTTGAAGATGATTTTTTTAAAGCGTCTGATATTGGTAACATGAATTTCTATTTCTTTTCTCTTTCTTGATCATTCTTGCTAGAAGTTTATCAATTGTATTATAAAAGTACCAACTTTTGACTATTTTGATTTTATCTATTTAATGTTACCCATTTTATTGATTTTTGATCTTATATTTATTATGTCTTTTCTTTTACTTACCTTGGATTTAATTTACTCTTCTTAATATGAAAGCTCAGATGCATGCTTTTAAACATTTATCTTTAATATAACACTTATAGCTATAAATTTCCCTCTCGGTACTGTTTTAATTACATCTCACAATTTGATATGTTTTAGTTAGTTTTGAGTTCTAAATATTTGCTTATCTCTATTAGAACATTTACATTGATTCATAGGTTATCAAAATTTTATTGCCACATTTCCAAATATTTGAAGAGTTTTTAGATATATGAGCTACTTATTCCCATATAAATGTTACTTTAAAACTGAGGCTCAAAACACTATGTACTTATTACGTCTCAATTTCTGTAGTTCAAGAAACTAAGGATAGCTTAGCAGATTCCAGCGCTTCAGGATCTCTTACAAATCTGTAATTATCGTCTGGTTGGTGTTAGATACTCATATGAAGGCTTGGCTGAGGAAGGATCCACTTCCATGCTGGCTGTTGGCAGGACTCAGTTTCTCAATAGAAATGAAAAATCTTTTGAAAGTGTCATTCTACTTAACATCCCATAGCACTTTGAAATTGTTTTGTATATGTTATGCTGCATATTATTAACTTCTGAATATATTGTCTTTTTTTGACATGCTTTTATTGGGGAGATTGTATCTGATCTGTGAAATTAATATAAATTATTGTTATTAATTTTTTTGAAAAATGTTTATAAAACAACTAAAAATAGAAAGAAAAAGAATCTCTGTTTAATCCCACTGTATTATATCTGTTTTCTGAATTCTTTTCTATAAATTATAATTTTCATGTAATATTGTTTTTTTTATAGCCTGAGGAATTTTTTTTTGCATTTTTTATAATACAGGTCTGCTGGCTATGACATTTCTCATCCCTCAAATACTGAGCTCATTATTGAATTGCACATGGCAGGCTGAGACTACCTTTAGCTATCCCCTAACACAAAATATGTAAGAGATTGAGTGAGAAGAAATTCCAGCAATTCGCTAGTGCAAGGGGTGTTGGAAAAGAGTTTGAAGTTCGATTTCTGCCATAGTAGAGTGATGTAGTAAATGCTTCAGATTTCTGTTGAAACTCAAGAATGTCCATGTCTCAGCGTTAATGTGTACATCCCAGAATTAAGGATTATACAATAGTCTTTTTAGATGTCCTTTACCAATTGGGCTACTCCTTTTCTTTCTCTTTAATGTCTTCACCTTTTTATAGTTCTAATTTGTTCTTATGCAATTGTGTAAACAGAAGCATTTACTGCACCCATTCAAGTGAGAAGGAGTTGATTGTCTTTTCCTAGTGTTAGCTGACTTCATGTCACATATGAGAGGAACAGGGGCTTTATTCTCTGGAGACAAGATAATGTCACGTGTAAAGAATAATATTGTCAATTCTAGACATGACCACCCATCTCTGTGCTCCTTTCCCATCTGACATGATTTTTCGTTTTAGCTATTATGTATATAAACCAAATTCATCTGTTGATTAAGCCATTGTTATGTGGGTTGTAAGTGGTATAAATTGTTACACGATGTACTTCTTTTTTTTTTTTTTTTTTTTTTTTGAGACAGAGTCTCACTCTAATCCCCAGGCTGCAGTGCTGTGGCATGATCTTGGCTCAAGCAACCTCTGCCTCCTGAGTTCAAGTGACAATTCTGCCTCAGCCTCCAAAGTAGCTGGGATTACATGCATGCACCACCTCACTTGGCTGATTTTTGTATTTTTAGTAGAGACAGAGTTTTGCCATGTTGGTCAGGCTGGTATCAAACTTCTGAAATCAGGTGATCCACCCACCTCGGCCTCCCAAATTGCTGGGATGACAGGAGTGAGCCACCATGCCCAGCCTATGTGATGTACTTCTTAGCTCATTTATACCCACTGGCCATGAGAAAATTTGTGTGTTGATTCAATGAGATTTGAGGAATCAAAATGGTAGGCCATGTCTTATTTTAATAGCCTAATGGTGTTTTCATTTGTGGCTTGGATCACAGGTTAAGTGAATCTCAAAGTGTTATTAAAAGTCTAATCAAGATAAATCCATTTGACATCACTGGGAGCTATGGCTATTGGTCCTTTGTAGTAACCCTACAAGTTCTGTTTTAGTTCTTGGCACTAGGAACTACTCTTTAAGGCTATTTAAAGCAGTGTTTCGGCTATTGTTATAGTATCTTAGTCTTTATCATATTACTGGTTTTGGTTAACTTAGTGGAACATGTCATTATTCTTCTTATATGTCATTCATCTCATATAT
Source organism: Pan paniscus (assembly GCF_029289425.2). Classification (NCBI taxonomy): domain Eukaryota; kingdom Metazoa; phylum Chordata; class Mammalia; order Primates; family Hominidae; genus Pan; species Pan paniscus. Next base: position 56,167,688 of record NC_073258.2, read on the forward strand.
CCAAGTGGCTGCTTGAAAATCCTGGGACAAACTCTTTCTCTTCCTTTTTTAAAAAGAGAGAAAACCTAAGTTCTTTGGAGGACCCATAGCACACACTTTAATCTTCCCTTAGAATTCTAGTAAGCTTTCCATAATAGCATTCTCTGTTGCTGGATTTCTTGGTTGTCCATTGATCTTGTCTGCCGGACCAAATGGTGAGGTTACAACACAGAATTCAGGAAATATTCAGATATTGCTCCGAGAGTGAAAACAAAATGTTGCATGAACTAAAGGTTATGTTCCTCATACATATGGTCATCCAGAGGACTTAATTTTACCCTCTTGGACCAAGGTTCTACTCTTCATTGGGAGAATTTCAGCAGATTTTCATATGAATCAAACTCTTCAACATGAGAATCTCCACTAGGAAATTAAATATCTTCATTTTCTTTAGCTGGAAATGAATAACTTCATTGATACTAGTGATCAGCAGGAGTGAAAACTTCCATCAGAGGTTCTATTTGTTCTGAAAATTATGCTTATAAATATGACATAATTCTCAGAACCACCTCCTTGAACCTTTCTCCATATGCTATTTCCATTTTATTAAGAAACTTTGTCATGCTATGTTATCTTTCTGTAATTGGCCCTCTAACATCACCCATGACATCGAGAGCAAAAATGATGAATTAATTTGTGTCTCTGTGAAAGTCCAACCACTTCTCAGTAGTTGTCTTACAAATGGGCTTCCTCTGGCCACTGTACTATGAATATTGAATGCAAAATCCCAATGTTCATCATAGGGAGGCAGAATTAGGCTTTTGCTGGAGTCCCACGGTTGCATATCTTCATATACTAGACATTTCTGAAAACAAAAGGGCATTAAGGTTATTGGGTTCCAATGGCATTGCATGCGTAACTTCCAATTATAAATTATACACCTTCTAGAACAATTGTCATTTCTTTTCTGATACTAGGATGTGAACCAGAGAGTGGTGTAATTGGTAAGGTTTGTAAAATGTCTCTGATGGTTATGGACCATGTTGTTCTAAGGAAATTGCATGATTAGTCCAAGCTCTGTATTTTTGCTAGAATGATCAGTCACACTAGACTAGTGATATTTACTCTCACTCCCATACTCCTCCAAGCTTCTTCTGAGGAATCAACTATTATGATGTTATCAATGAATTAATTAATCAAATCAAATTGAATTTATTCATTTTGATTATGTTTATGTCTAAATTTAATTTCACCAAATTATGGCAGTGTGCTAAGTATACATCCATGGGGAAAGATGGTAAACATATTTTGCCTTTTTATCTACAGAAAACTGAACTATTCACAATATTCTTTTGATTGTAAAAGTTCATCTGGAAGCATAAAATTATGGAAATTACAATTAAATTTTGAAAGAATAATGAGCCATTCTGGATAAGACAGATTATAATGTTATAACAGTTAAAATAATGCAGTACTGTTTCACATATATACATACATATATAAATAATAGGACTTATACATTCCTTCAATTTCCTATACATATTTAAATTGAGGATGTTTCAGTTAAGATGTTTTTGTTACAAATGACAGAAAACCAAATTCAAACTACTTTGAAATGTAAGGATATTTATTTGCTGGCTAACGTAAATGTAAAATTCAATGTTATGACAAGCTTCAGGTTAAGTTCATAAAATTGATTAATTATTTAATGAAGGAGCACTTTTATTTGTTCATTGTATCCTGTGAATCACATGTTGGATTAAATCCGGCTCTCCTATCATGAGAAGCATTGGATTCTGTAGTCATTGAGAGAAGGATATTTTCACAACTGTGGCAGTGGTAATTACCTGATTATGATGTGGAATCGAGGTATTACAACACAATGGTAGCAGGTAATGATATTTTTGTCTTCCAGGTGACTTACATGGGCACATCTTATCACACATTTGTCCACTTGTGATAATAAGTGAGAAAGTACAAGAATCCATTTCTGAATGTGTACAGTGAACAGGAATGAGATATTTTGGTGATGAAGTTTTAAGCCACATCTTTAAGTCAGTTATGAGATCAGTAGTGGTGCTAGTAGAAGGTGAAGTGGGAGAAATAGAATTGGCAATGAAGGAATAAGATGGTAAATAGCAGTTACAACTACATGATTGGCCATGGTGGCAAGAGACATAGTTTGTCTCTTAACATTTCTCTTCTAAGTTTCTCCCACGAAGAGAATCCTAAAGAAGGTGTTTCCATGTTTATATGAAAAAAAAATGGATTCAAGTGTCATAAGAGCTAGGCTGTGATAGATTTGAGAATGTACTACCTTGCCCTCTCTTTAGGAAAGAAGGTTACATTTTTCCACTTGCTAGGCATGCTGTTAGTAGACGACCCTCAGATGTTAGCCCCTTCAATATCTGTAGAAGCTGCAGAAAGTCACCTTATCAAAGGCCTCACACCCTTTCCCAGAGATGTTCCTTTTTGCAATTAGGTCAGTATTTAGATTTCAGTGTCACTAGAGTTCAAGTGGGAAATATGGCTTTGCTCTGGAAGGAAATATGTCATTTGATTAACAAATTGCAGAGTCTAAGTAATATGCATGGGCAAGAATTGGAGGAATGTGTGGAAGTGGATCTTGTGGATATTGGTATGAATAAAGGCAAAATAGATGGCTGCCTGTGGGTGTTGGGAACAGACCCCCAAATCTGGCCATAAACTGGCCCCAAAACTGGCCATATAAAAAATCTCTGCAGCACTGTGACATGCTTGTGATGGCCATGATGCCCACACTGAAGGTTGTGGGTTTACTGGAATGAGGTCAAGGAACACATGGCCTACCCAAGGCAGAAAACTGCTTAAAGGCTTTCCTGAACCACAAACAATAGCATGAGCGATCTCTGCTTTAAGGACATGTTCCTGCTGCAGGTAACTAGCCAGACCCATCCTTTTATTTCAGCCCATCACTTTATTTCCCATAAGGAATACTTTTAGTAAATCTATAATCTACAGAAACAATGCTTATCACCGGCTTGTTGTCAATAAATATGTGGGTAAATCTCTGTTCGGGGCTCTCAGCTCTGAAAGCTGTGAGACCCCTGATTTCCCACTCCACACTCTATATTTCTGTGTGTGTCTTTAATTCTTCTAGTGCCACTGGGTTAGGGTCTCCACGACTGAGCTGGTCTTGGCAAGTGGTGCCCATATGTGGGGCTTGAACCCAGTTTGAAGGGTCACCAGAGCGATGGTTGGAGAACATGGAACTAAGCTGGAGGACACCTGAGTACTCTTAAGCAATCCCTGTGGTGAGTAAGAAGGGGAGCTCAGAAGCATCAGGGTAACAATAGGACAAGTGTGGGCTCTGGTTCGTTCCACCTTGGAACCTTTTCACACTAATGATGAGGAGAAAGGGAAGTATAACGCAGTAACAGAAGAAGTAACAGAGCAGGTTTGTTTGCCAGCTAAAGCTAAAGTGGAAAAAGAGGAAAAGGTTCATCCCTACCCTTCTGCACCCCCTCCTTATTTTGATGAAACAGAGTGGCCTGACCCCCAGATCTTTCTTTTCTGGAGGACACTACTTTTCTGGGTGAAAAGTAGTTGCCCCAGTGACTGTTCAAGCATCACCCCGAGCAGCCACTCTCAGTTCTATTCAGGCAGGAATTCAGCAAGCTAGAAGTGAGGGTGATTTAGAGGCCTGGCAATTTCCTGTTAGGATACAGCTCCCAGTTCAACAGGGAAATATTATAGCTACATTGGGCAATTTTCTTTTAAATTTGGGAAATGCCATGAGGGGCCCGTCCTGGGCCCCATTCCAAACTGGGGCATTTCCAGCTCAGGCCATTCCCTCACCCCTGTACAATGTCTGTCCCCTGCCACAGCTGGTAGTGCCACAGTAGATTTATGCTGTACAAAACCTGTGAGCCTTCTACCTGGGGAACCCCCGCAAAAGGTCCCAACAGGTGTCTGTGGACCCCTGCCACTGGGGATGATAGGATTACCTCCAGAAAGGTCTAGTTTAAATTTAAAAGGAGTACAAATACATACAGAAGTCATTGATTCAGATTACAATGGGGAAATTCAAATTGTTATATCTACTTATGTTCCCTGGAAAGCAGAGCCAGGAGAGCGTATAGCACAGCTCCTGATTGTGCTGTATGTGGAAATGGGGAAAAGTGAAATTAAACAAACAGGAGGACTTGGAAGCACCAATAAATAAGGCAAAGCAGATTATTGGGTGAATCAAATTACTGATAAATGTCCTATCTGTGAAATAACTACTCAGGGAAAGAAACTTCAAGGTTTTAAAGGTTTCGTAGATACAGGAGTGGACATTTCAATCATTTTTCTACAGCACTGGCCATCAATGTGGCCAATTCAAATTGCTCAATTTACCATAGTTGGAGTTGTTAAAGCCCCTGAAGTATATTAAAGTAGTTATATTTTGCATTGTGAAGGGCCCGATGGACAACCTGGGACTATTCCAACATTTTCCCCTTGGAATTCTCCAGTTTTCGTAATTAAGAAAAAATCAGGTAAATGAAGAATGTTAACTGATTCAAGAGCCATTAATTCAGTTATACAACCTATGGGAGCATTGCAGCCAGGATTGCCTTCTGCTGCTACGATTCCAAAAAATTACCCTTCAATCATCATACATTTAAAATACTGTTTCTTTACTATCCCCTTAGCTGAGCAAGACTGTGAAGGGTTTGCATTTACAATTCCTACAGTAAACAACCTGAGGCTGCTAAGCATTTTCTTTGGAAAGTGTTGCAACAAGGCATGTTAAACAGTCCAACAATTTGCCAGACTTATGTAGGGCAAGCAATTAAACCTACTCATAGAAAATTTTCAGAGTGTTATGTTATTCATTATACGGATGATATATTTTGTGCTGCGCCCACTCAAGAAATATTATTCCAATGTTATGATCACTTCCAAAATTCAATTTCTCATGCTGGTTTAATTATAGCTCCTAACAAATTTCAGACTACTACTCCTTACTCCTATTCGGGGACCTCAGTAAATGACATTACCATTGTGCCACAGAAAGTAGCCATATATAGGGATCAATTGAAAACATTAAATGACTTGCTAAAATCACTAGGGGACATGAATTGGATACGACCTGCTCTAGGCATTCCTACCTATGCCATGAGTAATCTATTTTCTATCCTTAGAGGAGATCCTAGCCTCACTAGCCCTTGGCAATTAACAAAAGAAGCTGAGGCAGAGATCCTGCTAATCTAAAAGCAAGTCCATAAGCTCAAATAAATAGAATAGATCCAGAAAAGACTCTAGATTTGCTAATTTTTTTCAACTCAGCATTCCCTCATTTGGGAGACTAGCTTATGTACATGCATGTGTGGACACCATTTCTCACTTTGTCTGGGCTACACGCCAATCAGGAGAGTCTTCTGTCTGTGTTAAACATCACCTTTTGCAGTGTTTTGTGGTGATGGGCATTCCAGCTTCTATTAAAACAGATAATGCCCCAGGCTATAGTAGCCAAGATCTAGCTACATTTTTCTCTATATGGAAATTAAACACATTACTGGTATCCCATATAATTCTCAAGGACAAGCCAGAGTGGAAAGAATGAATCTCTCCCCGAAACAGCAGTTGCACAAGCAGAGGGAGGAAAACAGGGACTATGGGACACCCCATATGCAATTGAATCTAGCATTATTAACTTTAAATTTTTGAGCCAGCCTAAGGCCAGATGCTATCAGCAGCTGAGCAGCATCTACAGAAACCAGCTGCAAAGACAGAAGGAGAACAACTGGTTAGGTGGGGAGATCCGATAACAAAAAGTTGGGAAATACGTAAAATAATAACTTGGGGTAGAGGTTATGCTTGTGTTTCTCCAGGATTGAATCAACAGCCGATTTTGATACCACCAAGAAACCCAAAAACTTATCATGAGCCAGATGCCGTGGAAGAGATTCCAGGAGGTTCTCGAGGACCCCTCAGTTGCAGCCATGTCAAGACTGAAGCTGAGAAGGACCCCAACTGTCACTAGCAACACCCGTTGAACACAGCCACCCACTTGGGGACAGATCGAGAAGCTGTCACAGAAGGCAGAAGAAAACCTGAGGAAGGCAGGACAACCAGTCACAATGAGTAATTTAATGGTAGCTTTGATAGCGGTGATCACCACTGCCATGAGTATTTCTTCAACAAGGGCTGACACACAGAACAATTATACTTATTTGACATATTTATCAATCTTGGCTAACAATAATGCCTGGATGTAGTCACTATATGACACAGTTGCACATGCTTTCTGATCTCAGTATTTACCATAATGAATCTGCTCCTATAATTGAGGCATATTGCCCTCAAAAACTCATTTGCAAACAAAATTGAACCTGGCCATAAAAAATGAACATACTTGTTTCAGAAGGTTGCATTGCAGAACTGGTAGAGGTGCTGCACACCGATTCCTATGGAATCAGTATTGATTGGTCCCCTAAGGGGATGTTTAGCTTAAATTGCACCTCTCAGTCTGTGTCCCACAGCCACACTGTGTTCAGCTGGTCTGAACAAAATGGTCAGATGGTAGAAATAGTAAGAAGTATGGCAAGAGTTCCTATTATCTGGAAACATGGCGGTATAGTGGCACCTCAACCTCAAATGATATGTCCCACTCTAGGAGCTAAACATAAGGATTTGTGGAAACTATTAGTGGCTGTTAATAAGATCAAAATTTGAGAAATAATAAAAAAGCATCTAGAAGGACACTCTACAAACTTGTCTTTGATATTGTAAAATTAAAAGAACAAATATTTAAAGCATCCCAGGCACACCTGACCTTAATGCCAGGAACTGGAGTGCTTAAAGAAGCTGCAGACAGATTAGCAGCTAGTAACCAAATAAAATGGACAAAAACACTTGGAAGCTCTGTGATTTCAATGATGATTGTGCTTTTAATATGTGTTGTTTGTCTTTGTATAGTCTGCAGATGCGAATCCTGCATCCTGAGAGAAGTAGCCCACCGTTAACAAAGCTTCCTTTGCTTTTATTGCTTTGTAAAACAAAGAATGGGGACATGTTGGGAACAGCACCCCAAATTTGGCCATAAACTGGCCCCAAAACTGGCCATATGCAAAATCTCTGCAGCACGGTGATATGTTCGTGATGGCCATGACACCCATGCTGAAGATTGTGGGTTTACCAGAATGAGGACAAGGAACACCTGGCCCACCCAGGGTGGAAAACTGCTTAAAGACATTCCTGAACCACAAGCAATAGCATGAGCGATCTCTGCCTTAAGGACATATTCCTCCTGCAGATAACTAACCAGAGCCATCCCTTTATTTTGGCCCATTCCTTTATTTCTGGTAAGGAATACTTTTAGTAAATCTATAATCTACAGAAGCAATGTTTATCACTGGCTTGCTGTCAATAAATATGTGAGTAAATCTCTGTTCAGGGCTCTCATCTCTGAAGGCTGTGAGACCCCTGATTTCCCACTCCATGCTCTATATTTATGTGTGTGTGTCTTTAATTCCTCTAGTGCCACTGGGTTAGAGTCTCCACGACTGAGCTTTTCTTGGCATGTGGGAATGTTTATTAGCATGGGGATAATATTCCAGAATATATGTGGCATGGGTGTATGATGACTAAAACTTACTGAACACACACTGTGTGTAAAATATATGGAAGAGAGCATTTCAAGTTCTCAGGTTTGGATTTTCCAGGTGGCAGCATGACTCACCCTTTAGAAGGCCATTCCAATGTCCTATTTGTTCAGCTTCTAGGTGATGAGAAATATGATTATACCAATAAATTCTATTGTGGTGAGTGATATGTTTTGCTTTATTTACTACAAATGTTTCTTCTGGATAGAGAATGAATAAGACACCATGGGAATGGATAATGGATTCTACTCCAAGAATAATAAATAAGGCAAGTACTAGGACAAACATATAACCAGAATATATGATGAAAAAATGCTGTCTTCTCCAGATTGAGGATTTACAACGAAGTAAGCTGTCACAGGGTTGTCACATGAATGAACCTGGAGGACAGAATAAGCTCTTTGTTTTATTTTGTTTTTAATTGACCAACAGTAATTGTATGTATTTGCAGGGTACACTGTGATGTTTTTACATCATATGTAACAACACAGATGTACCTAGAGGACACTACGATAAGTGAAATGATTTCTTGAACAGATATTTAGTGCACTGATATCAGTCTTTATTATTTTCTAGAAAATGCAAGAATATTTTAGATAAGTCTTACAAGGTTTGATATGTTGTGTTTTCATTATTATTAGGCTCAAAATATTTTCTATGTTCTGTGATTTATTCTTACTAATGGATTACTTAGAAGTGGTTTTTAAATTTTTGACAATACAGAAAGTTTCTGGCTAATTTTAGTTTTTTATTTTGTAGCTGATTTTCTTGATGTTCAGTGACGTATTTTATTATTATAACCATTTGAAATTCATTAAAAATCACTCTATGAACCAGCATATGATTGATTTTTGGAAAATATCTCATGCACTTGAAAAGAACATGTATTTTACAGCTATTGGATATGGTGGGCTCTTTTGTTAATAGTTTTATTGAAATCTTAAATATCTTTATAAATGTTTGTGTTTGTATGTTCTTTCACTTACAGAGAATTGTGCTATAATCTTCCAGTATTATTGCTGATTTGCATATTTCTCCTTTTAGGAGAATTCAGTCTATTATTAAAAAATAAATTATAAAGTTGTGATTTCAGGTAAATACATATTTATAATTTTATCCTAAAGTCAATAATCTTTTGCCATTACAAAAATTTATTTCTGGCAATATTTCTTGCCTTGAAGTCTAGTTTTGTCAGATATTAGCATAGAAACAGTGTTCTTTTGGTAAGTGTTTAGGGAGTTTATTTTATTATTCCATCTTCACCTTTTTATCCTGTTATTTAAGATGTTTCTCTTATAAAACTCTTAACATTGTGTTCTATTTCTTAAATAGGAGAAATCTGCTCATTAAAAAAATCAATTCTTTATTGGATTTAAATCCACCACTTTTCTTTTGGTTTTGTATTTATTAATGTTACATTTAATTAATATTCATTTTACTTATTCCTATTTTTCTTCATTCAATTAGTCTTCCTTCTTTCCTGCATTTCCTTTTTTCCATTTCAGAGCTTCTCCTTCTTGCTAGAGATTATTTTTAGAGCTCCTATTCTACAGTTTGTGGCTGGTACTGGAATCTCTAATTTTTTTTTAATTAGTCAGAAAACTCCACATTTTACATTCACTTCTGTGAGATTTTGAATGGATTCTATGTTGACATTAATAGTCGTATATCACTGTGAAGATATATTTCCTTTGTCTTCTGTTTTCACTGCTTCTTTTAAGAAATAGTCATTATTTTATTTTATCTTATTATTTATCTTATTATTTTGTTATATAGTCAGTCATATTATTTTCTTTTTTCTTTTTCTTTTTCTTTTTTTTTTTTGAGACAGGGATTCACTCTGTCACCCAGGCTGGAATGCAGTGTTGCCATCTCAGTTCACAGCAACTTCCGCCTCCCAGGTTCAAACAATTCTCATGTGTCAGCCTCCCAAGTAGCTGGGATTACCTGGAATGCAAGGCTGATTCAACATATGCAAATCAATAAGCATAATCCATCACATAAACAGAACCAATGACAAAAGCCAAGTGATTATCTCAATAGATGCAGAAAAGACCTTTGACAGTATTCAACACCTCTTCATGCTAAAAACTCTCAATAAACTAGGTACTGAAGAAACGTATCTCAAAATAATAAGAGCTATTTATGACAAACCCACAGCCAATATCATACTGAATGGACAAACCTGGAAGCATTCCCTTTGAAAACTGGCACAAGACAAGGATGCCCTCTCTCACCACTCCTATTCAAGATAGTATTGGAAGTTCTGGCCACAGTGATCAGGCAAGAGAAAGAAATAAAGGGGATTCAAATAGCAAAAGAGGAAGTCAAATTGTCTCTTTCTGTAGATGATGTAATTGTATATTTAAAGAACCCCATTGTCTCAGCCCAAAATCTCCCTAATCTGATTAGCAACTTCAGCAAAGTCTCAGGATAGAAAATCAATGTGCAAATGTCACAAGCATTCCTTTACACCAATAACAGACAGAGATCCAAATCATGAGGATTCACTATTTAATAAATGGTGTTAGGAAAACTGGCTAGCCATATGCAGAAAACTGAAACTGGACCCCTTCCTTACACCTTATACAAAGATTAACTCGAAATCAATTAAAGACTTAAACATAAGACCTAACACCATAAAAAACCTAGCAGAAAACCTAGGCAATACCATTCAGGACATAGGCATGGGCAAAGACTTCATGGCTAACACACCAAAAGCAATGGCAACAAAAGCCAAAATTGATAAATGGTATCTAATTAAACTAAAGAGCCACTGCACAGCAAAAGAAACTATCATCAGAGTGAAAAGGCAGCCTACAGAATTTTTTTGCATTCTGTCCACCTGACAAATGGCTAATATCCAGAATCTAGAAAGAACTTAAACAAATTTATGAGAAAAAAACAAACAACCCCTCAAAAAGTGGGCAAAGGATATGAACAGACACTTCTCAAAAGAAGACATTTATGCAGCCAAAAAAATATTAAAAACAGCTCATCATCACTGGTCATTAGAGAAATGGAAATCAAAACCACAATGAGATACCATCTCATGACAGTTAGAATGGTGATCATTAAAACGTCAGGAAACAACAGATGCTGAAGAAGTTGTGGATAAATAGGAACTCTTTTACACTGTTAATGGGAGTGTAAATTAGTTCAACCATTGGGGGCAACAGTGTGGCGACTTCTCAAGTATCCAGAACTAGAAATACCATTTGACCCAGCCATCCCATTAGTGGTTACATACCCAAAGCATTATAAATCATTCTACTATAAAGACACATGCACATATATGTTTATTGTGGCACTGTTCACAATAGCAAAGACTTGGAACCAATTCAAATGCCTATCAATAACAGACTGGATAAAGAAAATGTGACACATATACACCACGGAATACTATGCAGCCAAAAAAATAAATGAGTTCGTGTCCTTTGCAGGGACATGGATGAAGCTGGAAACCATCATTCTCAGCTAACTAAGACAAGAACAGAAATCCAAACACTGTATATTCTCACCCATAAGTGGGAGATGAACAATGAGAACACATGGAGGCAGGGAGGGGAATATCACATGTGGGGTTTGTCGGGGGGCAGGAGGCTAGGGGAGGGATAGCATTAGGAGAAATACCTAATGTGGGTGACGGATTGATGGGTGCAGCAAACCACCATAGCACGTGTATACCTAAGTAAGAAATCTGCACGTTGGGCACATGTACCCCAGAACTTAAAGAGTAATAATAAAAACTAAATAAAAATTAAAAGAAAGACCTTAGCTGGTTCAGATAAGTATTTATTGGACTCTTTATCCAAGGCTCTTATGAGACAGAGACCAAATATTTAATTAAACATATGCTGAGATGAAGGTTTTCAATGGAGCCAATGGTAAGCTAATCAATGAAAATAACAATGGAAACTCTTAAGCACTGCTCCCTTGTTGGTAAAAAAATATATATATATTGTTAAAATAGTTACTGAATTTATATTGGAATAAAATTAAATGATTGAATTGATGGACTACAGATCATTATGGTTATATGTAACAGATTGAGGCCTTGATCAAAAGCCTGTATTCTAATGTAAAACTGCAGAACTATGATTACATATCTTTTCAAGCATCAGAATGTCAATTCTGTTCTTAGTCTCCATTCCTCTGAGCCTCAGAGCTTCTTGGTTTGGCCTTTCTAACAGGAAGGGTAAATCCCTCCTTGCTGGGAATATGCTTAGGGAAGAAACCTTGGGGCTGGTTCCCCCTTCATTCTGGCTGAAATATTACTTGCCTTACCTCAGTATTTCATGAAGTGAAAATCATAATTTATTGTTCAATTTACTTTAGAATTTTCACATTTCATTAGAGAAATGGAAATCAAAACCACAATGAAATACCATCTCATGTCAGTTAGAATGGCAATTTTCTAACTGGCGATTTTCTAACTAAGAATTTTTCTTTTCATGATATAGGCTTTTCACATTACTTGGCATTTAGCTAGTCTTCCTTGGTGAGACCCAAGTCTTTTTTCTCTAGGTATTTTCTAAGGGGGAAAAAAAGTGTTCAGAGAGATTACTTCATTTGAATTCATTCCAAATATTCAAATTAGCTAATGTATAACGACCGTATTGTCTGTTCTATTTAAAATAGTGATGATGTAAAACTCATAGATTGTGTCTACATATAAATGAGATAATTATGTTCCTGACAGAATAACCCAAGAGATATCTGAAGAGTTAAATTTCTGCCCAAAGTTGAGTATGTCTTCAGTTGATATCGAGTCTTCTAGGTGTGATATTTTATGTCATATCCTCCATTTCTTATAAAAATTTGTGAAAGTTCACAATTTACGGGGATGAAGTGGGGAAGATAGAGGGACATGTTTTTAGTTAGGAAAGAAGTGGAATTAGGGGTTACAGACATGTTTTTAATTAGGAAATAAGTGGAATTAGGGGTATGCTATTTGAATGATATTTGAATGACTGAAACACTGAAGAGTTTGGTTTCTGCCCGTGAGAAAGCTCTGTCATTGTTTTTTCCCTTAAAGTTCAATTTCAGCCTTGTCCTTGTTATGTACAAAGCTAATAGCAGGGCACATGAATGTTATCATAAATTTTCAATTGCAGTAAAGTACCAATATTTGCTTTACCATAATTGAGGAAACTTTCACGTAACAAATTTTAGTGTTGGTACATTTTTTATTTTATTTCATTATTATTATACTTTAAGTTTTAGGGTGCATGTGCACAATGTGCAGGTTAGTTACATATGTATACATGTGCCATGCTGGTGTGCTGCACCCATTAACTCGTCATTTAGCATTAGGCATATCTCCTAATGCTATCCCTCCCCACTCCCCCCACCGCACAACAGTCCCAGAGTATGATGTTCTCCTTCCTGTGTCCATGTGTTCTCATTGTTCAATTCCCACCTATGAGTGAGAACATGCAGTGTTCGGTTTTTTGTTCTTGCGATAGTTTACTGAGAATGATGATTTCCAATTTCATCCATGTCCCTACAAAGGACATGAACTCATCATTTTTTATGGCTGCATAGTATTCCATGGTGTATATGTGCCACATTTGCTTAATCCAGTCTATCATTGTTGGACATTTAAGTTGCTTCCAAGTCTTTGCTATTGTGATTAGTCCCACAATAAACATACGTGTGCATGTGTCTTTATAGCAGCATGATTTATAGTCCTTGAGTATATACCCAGTAATGGGATGGCTGGGTCAAATGGCATTTCTAGTTCTAGATCCCTGAGGAATCACCACACTGACTTCCACAATGGTTGAACTAGTTTACAGTCTCACCAACAATGTAAAAGTGTTCCTATTTCTCCACATCCTCTCCAGCACCTGTTGTTTCCTGACTTTTTAATGATCGCCATTCTAACTGGTGTGAGATGTTATCTCATTGTGGTTTTGATTTGCATTTCTCTGATGGCCAGTGATGGAGAGCATCTTTTCATGTGTTTTTTGGCTGCATAAATGGCCATACTGCTCAAGGTAATTTACAGATTCAATGCCGTCCCCATCAAGCTACCAATGACTTTCTTCACAGAATTGGAAAAAACTACTTTAAAGTTCATATGGAACCAAAAAAGAGCCTGCATTGCCAAGTCAATCCTAAGCCAAAAGAACAAAGCTGGAAGCATCATGCTACCTGACTTCAAACTGTACTACAAGGCTACAGTAACCAAAACAGCATGGTACTGGTACCAAAACAGAGATATAGATCAATGGAACAGAACAGAGCCCTCAGAAATAACACCACATATCTACAACTATCTGATGTTTGATAAACCTGAGAAAAACAAGCAATGGGGAAAGGATTCCCTATTTAATAAATTGTTCTGGGAAAACTGGCTAGCCATATGGAGAAAGCTGAAATTGGATCCCTTCCTTACACCTTATACAAAAATTTATTAAAGATGGATTAAAGACTTAAACGTTAGACCTAAAATCATAAAAACCCTAGAAGAAAACCTAGGCATTACCATTCAGGACATAGGCATGGGCAAGGACTTCATATCTAAAACACCAAAAGCAATGGCAACAAAAGCCAAAATTGACAAATGGGATCTAATTAAACTAAAGAGCTTCTGCGCAGCAAAAGAAACCACCATCAGAGTGAAAAGGCAACCTACAGAAAGGGAGAAAATTTTTGCAACCTACTCATCTGACAACTGGCTAATATCCAGAATCTACAATGAACTCCAACAAATTTACAAGAAAAAAACAAACAACCCCATCAAAAAGTGGGCAAAGGACATGAATAGTGTTGGTACATTTTTGTTTAGTTTTGTCACAAATAAGGGGCTTGTTTAGGGTACTTTCCACTAATTAGATCTATTTGTACAGAGTCATGCAAAGATAGTGTCTTTGTTTTTCTATGAAGACATTTTCCAGCAGGTAAGAATATGTAACTATCATTCTACATTATGTTTAAGCATCTTTATATTTTGGTCATCTGCTTTGGATAGTGCCATACTTCCCTAACAACTGAGATAATGAGAAACCTGTGTGGGACTGTGGAAACTGTAGACTGTATTTTTATAATCATGGAGCAGCCATCCGCACCCATGTGTTTTATGATCAAACACACACGGCCAAGATATCTACGTTAAAGTTTAGTGATAGCAGCATTGCTTTTCTGGACTATGATGTGAGTATTTGAAACAACTGACAAGAGATGTTCATTGAAAATTTGTGTGATATGTTGAAATGTAGCTAATGTCTTAAATACCATATGATTTTGTTGAAGGAATTCTAATTGGGAAAGTTAAGCTAGCAAACATGAAAATTTTTCATAATAGGCAATGTATATTTAGTTTTTATATATAGCTTAACTTGTTTTCCTTTTCTATTTGCCAAATAAGAATAAAAACATGTTCCATATTACACGTATAATAAACCAATTTATTTTAAATCATAATATTTGTTTATGGGATGTTTTATTTTATAGCTTTTATTAATAAAGGTGTGCAATCCCTTTCAGATATGTTTTATTAGAGAGCTTAAAATTGCAGATCATGTCAAATGTGTTAGAGTGTGAAGGAACCAATACCTGTTATGCTCTGGAAGCATAATATTTGTTTTTACTTATGAAACTAAAAATAATCCCAGCAAACATACTAGTAAATAAATATGCTCAGGAAAGTACCTAGTCTATTGTCATTTAAATTGATTTATAAAACTGTGACTGTGAAATATAATATTTTAGAGGTTTTTTGTTTTTATGGCGTTATTTTGTTTGAAAATGTCATATTCTTAGGAAACTATGTTAAATCATTTTTTCTAGAAAAATGTTAATTTAGCAGTTTACATTGAAAGCCTAGTAAGCCTATCTTTCAGTTTCTAAAGTATTTTATTTTTAATTGTTCATTACTTAAATCATACAGGATAGTTTACATAACCTATTTTTTACTAGTAAACATTTAAATAGCCAAAAGAATTATTCTGCTGAAATCTAGTTCTGATGATGCAAGAGTGAAATGGCACTAAACCTTGCAGTTTAGTGCAAGAAAGGTGTGAAAAAATAACTGAATTGTCTATAGACTGCATTATTCCCTTGTGTTCTTCAGCAGGTGCATCTCTATCACTCTACAACTTCAGCAATACCAGAACTCTGGAATCAGCTGGAAGTGGTAATGTGAAGGAGACATGTGGAATGTTCATCACAGCTGGCTTCTGGAGACAGCTCAAACTCTCTCTGCACATGTCCTCTTCCACTGCCAGATTTATGTAAATGGAATCAACCTGTCTACATTTGAGGTTTAGTAATTATGCTGTTTTCCTCAGCAATGAATAATCAGAAAGCTTGGGTTTGTATATCTACTTGTTCCATTCTTCTCTGTAAGTTAAGTTTTTCCTTAACTGTCAGAGCTAGAGAATTTGAGCAACGATGTGTTTTTTCTTTTGAATTTTGTTTTCTTTTTCAAGTAGGATCCTGCCTGTGTTTGTTATGGCTACCCCAAAAAGCCTCCTGAGTCACCCCAAGAACTCACAGGTGGTTGCACTTCCAGTATACCCTCACTAAATGGAATCTTTCTGAAGAAGATTTTAAAAGAATCCTAGCCTCACTGAATTATCTCATTAATCTTCTTATAGCTTGTGAATACTCATTTATTAACTACAATTTCTCTGTTTTCTGATTTTAGCCTTCTTTTCATTTCCTGAGCTCTCCTCAATGGTGGGTCCAACTTTTTCACTGCAATTCTGCTTGCTTCTCATCAAGATACATTCCATCATAGGTAAAATTATTACTCATATAATTAAATTATTAGTTTCTAGGGCATATAATTTTATTGTGTGCACCCAAAAGGCTTTCCTGAATTATACATATCTTATCACTTTATTTTTCCTGGACTATGTCTATAAATCTTTTCAAGTTGACAAAGATCTGCATGATTTGTTTTGATTCTATGCTCACAGTGAAGCATTCAAGAACACTAATAACACCTATCATTTATTGAGCCCTTACCAGGTGCCAGCCAGTATTCTAAGCACTTTATTTGTTTTAATAAAACAACAACTCTAAGAGGTAAGATCTATTGGAATCCCCATTCTAAAAAATGATGAAAGTAAGAGACAGAGAGCCTTAGTAAATGGCCTATAATCTCACAAAAAATAGTGAAACTGAAGTTGTAGCTGAAGCAGTGTGGCTCCAGTGTCCACATTATTCACCACATGCTACACTTTCTCTCTAAGGATGTCCTGGATCTTACTTAAGTAGGTACATACTGGGTGAGAAACTTACAGTCATTATTTACTCACTGTAATCATGAAATTCCATGTCCCACTGACTACCATTTTTCAGGTAAGAATCATGAGCTTGGACATTTTTATTTAATTATAAATTCCTAAAAATGAAAACATTGTCAGCAGAATACCATAAAGGAGAGCTGCACTAATAGTTCTGTAGGTAGTTGACTAGAAAGGATTCTGAATTTCTCAAATTTATTTCCAGTGTTTTCCAGACAGCAAACTTAGAAAGATTTGTAAATGCATTCAGAAAATGACTCAAATCCACTCCTCCTTACACTGAACTTATTTCTCCTAGGGTATGCTTCTTTTTGAGTGCTCTTGGTATCTAAATAGTGTTATGAATAGAACCATGTACCACTGTTCTGTACCTCTTTCTACAGTGTCCATTTTCTCCTCTATCAGTTCATAGCTCATCCCAAGAATTCAGAAAAAAATTATCATGGCATATTTGGTAATTGGTGATAGTCATAAGTTAGTTCACTTGAGTTCAAATTAACTGCTGAAAATTAGAATATTGTATGTAAGTGTTGTAAAAATTGGAATATATGCAAGGATAAAATGGAGAGAATCACAGCTCCTTATATGGTGGACAGAAAGTCAGAACAACTAGTTGCTACAGGGAATAATGTAATAAGTAATATCATCGCTATTTATACAGTTCAGAGTCCTGTCTTTTGGCATTTAATGAAAGACTAACAAAGACTGAACATACTTTGAGGCATGAAGGAATGAAGGTTAACAGTAGAAGGCGAGTGTACTGAGTGAGGTATTTCAGAAGATGTTATTCTTGGTGCTACACAGATCATATTATAAAGATACCACACATACAAACACAAAGGATTAAATCTATGTTAATTTATTTATTTAGAGTTTGTTACCACCAGCAGAAAGTAAGTTTCTTGAGACAAAGACTTTGTTGCCTATTCATTATAGCTGACTTCAGTTGCAAGAAAAATGTTTTTAATAAGAAGTTATAAAATGTATGAATTGCTGTTGGGACTTTAACACTTCTGTATGGAATATTCACTAAACTTAGAGGTAGAAGCCTTTACTTGTGGCTGAAACTAAAATCTTTGAGGAGAAATAGAATCGTCAAGGGAAGTTAGGCTCTTTGGATGAGAAACTCAATAGAGACTCACTAAATGTTTATTGTGTTTGAATCACTATTCAGGATACAACAATGAAGACATGCTCTGTGACACAATGGATGTAATCATATTCCTCTTCACTTTTTCATTACAGGTCCTGTTCTCCTGTGCTCTAACCTCTGATACAAGCCTGAAAGAAGAGTAAATGAGAAACAATAACAATATTACAGAATTTGTCCTCCTAGGCTTTTCTCAGGATCCTAGTGTGCAAAAAGCATTATGTGTCATGTTTTTACTCACATATATTGTGACCATGGTGGGGAACCTATTTATTGTGGTGACTATTATTGCCAGTCATTCCTTGGGCTCCCCAATGTATTTCTTCCTTGCCTGACTGTCATTTATAGATGTTGTGTATTCCACTACCATTTCTCCCGTATTGATTGTAGACTTACTCTGTGATAAAAAGGCTATTTCCTTCCCAGCTTGCATGCGTCAGCTATTTATAGATCACTTGTTTGGGGGTACAGAGATCTTCCTTCTGGTTGGGATGACCTATGATTGCTATGTTGCCATCCATAAGCCACTGCACTATTTGACCATCATAAATCGACGGGTGTGTGTCCTTCTGTTGCTGGTGGTCATGACTGGAGGTTTTGTGCATTCTTTGTTTCAAATTATTGTTGTGTACAGTCTCCCTTTCTGTGGCCCCAATGTCATTGACCACTTTTTCTGTGACATGTACCCATTATTGGAACTGGCATGCACTGACACCTACTTTATAGGCCTCACTGTGGTTTTCAATGGTGGAGCAATCTGTATGGTATTCTTCACCCTTCTATTAATTTCCTATGGAGTCATCCTGAACTCCCTTAAAGCTTACAGTCAGGAAGGGAGGCGAAAAGCCCTGTCTACCTGCAGCTCGCACATTACCATTGTTGTCCTGTTTTTTGTTCCCTGTATTTTCATGTATGTTAGACCTGTCTCAAACTTCCCTATTGATAAATTCATTACTATGTTTTACACAGTTATCACACCCATCTTGAACACTTTTATATACACATTGAGAAATTCAGAGATGCAAAGTGCTATAGAAAAACTCTTTTGTAAAAGTTAGCTATAGCTAGAATAAGAGGGTTCCTTCTCATGTAGATAAGGAGGATGTAGACAAGGTCTTTCCAGTGAAATTTTCAGACTTCTAAGGGTAATTCAAGGATCTTGAAGTGGAGTTGATGCTCCCAGCTCAATTAAGAAGTCATCCCATCATGGCATCTGTTTGAATTTCAAGATCTCAACCTCTGTATCCAGACTGAGAGTGGATGGGGCTGCTTGGGTTCAGGTCCTATTTTGTACTTTTTAAATTATACTTTTTCTATATTACATATCTATTGAGTCAGGTTATTTCTCCCATATGCCCAGCACAGAATGGGGAAAGGGAGGAAAAGGGAATTAAAATAGATGCTCCTGTTAGAAAGGGAAGGCTATGGTGCTTCCTTCAGTGTAATTTATTTAAAGACTTGATGGAATATACAATCACCATATTCACAAATGTCTTTGAAACTGGCCCTTCTCAGACTTTAGCTGAAACTACGTACAGTCAGATAATACTCTTAGAAATCTTAGAATTATGTTTGTCTAGTTTAAAATACTTATGATAGAGTCCATTAAATTTTTCTGAAGTCTTTTCATAGTGTCTTAACATCCACAGCTTTGAAATGACTTATTTTGATGACCTTTCTTACTTTTAGAATACTTAGCTCTTTGCAGAGACTGGAAAGGGAAACCATTTTTATTTTTGAAACCAACAACTTCTGGCTCTTTTACGTTTCTTATAAATTCTGTTTGCAAATGTAACAGTTAATCTTTTAAGTAATTTTTTTTTTTTTTTTTTCTGAGAAGGAGTCTCGCTCTGTCGCCCAGGCTGGAGTGCAGTGGCCGGATCTCAGCTCACTGCAAGCTCCGCCTCCCGGGTTCACGCCATTCTCCTGCCTTAGCCTCCTGAATAGCTGGGACTACAGGCTCCCGCCACTGTGCCTGGCTATCTTTTTGTATTTTTAGTACAGACAGGGTTTCACCGTGTTAGCCAGGATGGTCTCCATCTCCTGACCTCGTGATCCGCCCACCTTGGACTCCCAAATTGCTTTAAGTAATTTTTTAAAAAAATCTATGACTTATTATAAGATACAGTGCTGTAAGAAACAGCTGTAACTTTCAATATTCTATTTGTAAATTTTAGCCGAATCCACCTATTCATTAAGTACATTTTTTATCTTCTACCTTACTATAGGTGACAGAATTACTAAATTTTTTTAGCAGTAGATAGTGACTCACTTTTTTCAGAGCGTCCTTAACAGTGACTTCTGTCTTTTCAGGCTTTACTTACAATATCCTGGAGGCGCCCAATTTTTGAGTACTAAAGCCAATGCCATACACTTTAAATTGTTGTTATGGAAGCACCACACCTTGAGGTGACACTTTTTATTCTGATCCTGTCTTCATGTATGGTGCAGGACTCCACAGTTTTTGTGATTTCAAACAATCATCATTTTATTTTATCTCAAAATTTTGTGAGTCTGGAATTCTGGCAGTTGTTGGCTGGGTATTTCTTCTGTTTTGTGTGGCAAGGACTGAAGCCACTGTCATATTCAGCTGATAACTGAGTTTTATATAAGATGCAGGATGATTTAATTCACATTTATAGTATAGTGGAATGGATGACAGTAACTGACCCACTGTGTCCCTCTTCCTATCCCTTTAGATGAAGGACCACAACATCACTTCAGAGAATAGTCAAGCTTTTTACATGGCGCTTAGAGATCCCAGTGGTAGAAAGTAAATGGGTCTGGCCAGGTAAGGGCTGTGTCCAGAACTGACACAATATCACTTGCATCATATTCTATTCAGCAATAGTGGTCACATGGCACCCCAGATTTGAGGTTTTACAGAAATAGAAGATAACCCTTGATGGAAAAGTGGCAAAACCACCTTGCCAAGCAGCATTCAGAACAATTGTCCACATCTCAAAAAGAGCATATTGGAGTTTTACTCATTTTAAGTTGGATCCGTAAGTCATGTTGTACTAACAACCTCTTAGCAATATTGGGTTTTCTATTTCTTGAATACAGTATATCTGTTAGGTATTTTAAATGTTTATTTTTGAAGAGTTTTGCAGTTTTCATTAGTATAGGGAGCTTCCTCCTCTATTGCTAAGTATTTATGTTTTCAGATTTCATCAAAGGTTTTTAATTGTTAACAAATTCCAGTTATCATTGCTCCTAGTACATATATAGAAAATTGAATTTTTTGTTTGAGAGTTGAGTCCTGTAAACTTCTTAAATTTAATTCTTATTCCTGCATAATTATGTCTGTAGATTCTTTAGGGGTTTCTGAAACACTATCATGTACAAGTAAGTTTAGCTCATTACTTCGAAAGATATAGGAGTCTTTCAGTTTTTCTTTGTATCATTTTAGGAAGGTTGTCATTTCCCTACATTTTGCCTAATTCATCTAAGCTGTCAAATTAATTAAAATAATGTATTTTATAATGATACTTTTCTAACCTTTTAATGCCCAATGGATCTGTGGGATGATTATTTGTTTTATTCTTTCTGATATTGATAATTTGAATTTCTCTTTGTTTTCTCTTGATCACTCTTGCTAACAGTTTATCAATTTCATTATAAAACTACCAATTTGGGGCTATTTTTATTTTCTCTATTTTACGTCTCTCATTTATTTAGTTTTTTATCTTATGTCCTTTTATTTACTTACCTTGGCTTTTATTTACTCCTGTTATTCTAGCTTCTTAAGGTGAAAGCTCAGACGACTGGTTTTAAACATTTATTTTAAATGTAAGCATTTATAACTATACGCGTTTCTTTTAGTACTGTTTTGATCACACGTCACACATTTTGATATGTTTTTGTTTTTGCTGAGTTCTAAATATTTGCTTATTTGCATCATGCCTTTTTCCTGGATTCATAAGTTGACTAAATATTTGTTGGCATGTTTTGCAATATTTGAAGCATGTCCTAGATATATTTATGGGTTATTTATTTGTTGCGGGAAGTCAGGGACCTGGAATGGAGGGACTGGCTGATGCTATGGCAGAAGAACATAAATTGTGAAGATTTCATGGACATTTATTAGTTCCTCAAATTAATACTTTTATAATTTCTTATGCCTGTCTTTACTGCAATCTCTGATCATAAATTGTGAAGATTTCATGGACATTTATCATTCCCCAATCAATACTCTTGTGATTTCCTATGCCGTTCTTTACTTTAATCTGTTAATCCCATCATCTTCATAAACTGAGGATGTATGTCACCTCAGGACGCTGTGATGATTGCATTAACTGCACAAATTGTTTAAACAATGAGAAATCTGGACACTTTGAAAAAAGAACAGGATAACAGTGATGTTCAGGGAACAAGGGAGATAACCATTAGGTCTGGTTGCCTGTAGGCTGGGCAGGACAGAGCCATATTTCTCTTATTACTGCAAATGGGTAAGAGAAATATTGCTGAATTCTTTCCCCAGTAAGGAATATTAATAATTAACAGCCCTAGGAAAAGAATGCATTCCCGGGGGTGCCTCTAAAAAGGCCACCCTGGGAATATCTGCCTTATGCAGATGTAGATAGGGATGAAACGCCCTAGCCTCCTGCAGCACCAACAGGCTTGCTAGGATTAAGAAATTCCAGCCTGGCAAATTCTAGTCAGACCGGCTCTCTGCTCTTGAACGCTGACAATGCATGCACAGTGGGACATGGAAGTTCATTAGTGATTCTAGTTTTGCCCTGTCCTTCTGCCTTGTGATAATTTGTCGCCCTTGAAACATGTGATCTCTGTGACCCACACCCTATTCATACACTCCCTCCCCTTTGAAAATTGCTAATAAAAACTTGCTGGTTTTATGGCTCAGGGGGCATGATGGAACCTGCCGACATGTGATGTCTCTCCTGGTTACCCAGCTTTAAAATTTCTCTCTTTTGTAGTCTTGTCCTTTATTTCTCAGACCAGCCAACACTTAGGGAAATAGAAAAGAACCTACATGAAATAACGTTGAATTATCAGGGGTGGGTTCCCCCAATATTTATTTATTCATAGCAAATTATTTCAGAACATCGATTCAAACAACACTCATTCTCAATTTCTGCAGGTCAGGAAACTAAGGATGGTTTAGCAGATTCCGATGCTTCATAGTCTCTCACAAAACTGTAATCAAGGTGCTTTGGGGGCTACCATCTCATGTGAAGGCTTGGCTGAGGAAGGATCCATTTCCACACTGGGTGTTGGTATTAGTAGTTATTTGAATTCAGCTGGAAGGGACTTAGAGAATCAGGTCCTGTTTTTATATTAGTTCTTCATCTTGTAGTCATAATTTAAACCACAGTACCTTTGATCATATCTGATAGTTAGTAAGAATTAAAGATATGTTTGTGCATCTTTTAACACTTACCAGTAAGACAGCACAGTGCTTATAGACATGCTCTTCAAAGTTTAGCAGTAATACATATTACATTTAGCATGGATGAATTTATCCCATTTATTAGATATTTATTAGGTTGAAAATGACCAACTTTCAGTGGAGCCCATTACATGATAAAGACCATAGCTCATTCAGTTAGGTATTTATGGGACTCTTTATCTAAGACTCATATGACACAAAGATCCAATATTTAACTAAACGTATGATGAGATAAAGGGGTTCAATGGAGCCAATGGTGAGCCAAGTTACAGAAATAACAATGGAAACCCATAAGCACGACTCCTTTGTTGGTAAAATCAAAATT
Source organism: Pan paniscus (assembly GCF_029289425.2). Lineage (NCBI taxonomy): Eukaryota > Metazoa > Chordata > Mammalia > Primates > Hominidae > Pan > Pan paniscus. Next base: position 56,191,446 of record NC_073258.2, read on the forward strand.
TCTTTATTGTAGAAACAGTTATTGAATTGATATTGGAATAAAATTTAAAAATTGAATTAATGGATGTATTTGTCTGTTTTCATGCTACTGATGAAGAAATACACAAGAGTTGGTAGAAAAAGAGGTTTAATTGGACTTGCAGCTCCACATGGCTGGGGAGGCCTCAGAATAATGGTGGGAAGGCATTTCTTACATGGTAGTGGCAAGAGAAAAATAAGAAAGATACAATTCAAGTTGAAATTTGGGTGGGGACACAGCCAAACCATATCAATGGACTACAGATCATTATGGTTACCTCTGACATAGGTACAGGTCTTGATGAAGAATCTGTACTCTAACCTAAAACTGCAGCACTGTGATTACCTATTTTTCCAAGAATCAGAATGCCAACTTCCATTCTTAGGCTCTCTGTCTCTGAGCCTCAGGGCTTCTTGGGCACAGACTTTCTAACAGAAAGAGTAAAGCCCTCTTTACTGGGAATATTTTTAGAGAAGAGAATTGGAGCTGGTTCTCCTTTCATTCTGGCTAAAATATTACTTGCCTTACCTAAACATTTCATGACATGAAACTCATAAGTTATTATTCAATTGACTTTACAATTTTTCTTTTTCATATTACAGGCTTTTCACATTATTTGTCATTTAGCTACTTTTCCTTAGCAAGAGCCAAGTCTCTTTTCTCTAGGGATTTTCTAAGAAAAAAGTTTACAAAGAGGTTACTCATTTGAATTTGTTCCAAATATTCTAGTTAACTAACCTATAATGATCTTACTGTCTCTTTCTAAAAACTGTGGATGTAAAAGTCATAGACTGTGTCTACAGTCATAAATGAATAATTATTTTCATGTTAGAACAAACCAGGATATATCAAAAAAGTTAAATTTCTGTTCAAGTTAGAGTAAGTCTTCAGTTGGTATCTAGTCCTCTAGGTGTAATGTTTTCTTCTCATATCTACCATTGCTTGTAAAAATGTGTGAAAGTATTCAATTTCCTGGAATGATATTGGGGAGATATAAAAACATGCTTTTACTTAGAAAATAAGTGGTCTTAAGGATATGCTAGTTGAATGAATGAAAGACTGAATAATTTGGCTTCTGCCAAAGCTTGATAGCTGGGCACATGAATATTGTCATAAATCCTGAATCATAGTAAAGTAATTCTGGTTGCTTCACAATAATTGAGAAAACTTATAAGTAATAAATTTTATTGTTGTTACTTTGTCACATAATAAAAGTCTTGTCCAGGTTAATTTCCACTGATTAAGTCAACTTTTACACAGTCACGCAGAAATAGTCTCTTTGTTTTTCTATGAAGAAATTTTCCAGCATGTGAGAATATTTGATTACCTTTTTACAGTAAATATTGACATCATGTTAAAGCATCTTTATATTTTGGTCATCTGCTTTGCTGCTATACTTCTCTAAAAAGAATCATATGTTTCTCTAAAGACTGAGATAATGAGAAGCCTATGTGGAGCTATGGAAACAGTAGCCACTAGAACCTAATTCTATGCCCATGGATCAGCCATGTATATTCCTGTGTTTGATGATCACACATAGAGCATGAAGTATCTACGGCAATCCTCAGTGAAAGAAACATTGCTTTTCTGGACCAAGAGGTGAGTATTTAAAACCATTGACAGATATATTCATTGAAAATCCCTGTGATGTGTTGAAATATAGCTAATGCTTTAAAAACCAATGGTTTTATTGAAAAAAATATAATTGGGAAAATTAAGCTAGCAACATGAAAATTTATCAGAATATACAATGTATATTTGGTTTTAATATACAGCCTAATTGGTTGTATTTTTCCATTTGCCAAATAAGAGAAACATGTTACATATTACATGTATAATAAATAAACCAATAGTTGTATAACCTTAGTTTATGAGATATTATATTTTACATGTTATATTAATAAAGGTGTACAATTAATTTTAGACATATTTGATTAGATAATTTAAAATTCCAGATCATGTCACATGTGTTAGAGTGCAAAGGAACAAATGCCTGTAATGTTTTATAAACAAAATATGGGATTTTACTTATGAATCTAAAAACTATCCAAGCAAACATACTCATAGGTGTATATACTCAGGAAGGTACCTAGTCTACTGTCATTTAAATCGATTTATAAAACCGTGACTATGAAATATAATGTTACAGAGTTTTTTGTTATTATGGAAAATTATCTTTTGAAAATGGCATGTTCTCAGGAAAGTATATTAAATCATTTTTATCTAGAAAAATGTTAACTTAGAAGTTTACATTGAAAGTCTAGTCATGCTATGTTTCAGCGTTTAAAGTATTATAGCTTAAATTATTTAAACTATAAAGGATAGTTTATGGACCCTATTTTTTTTACAAGTAAGCATTTAAATTGCTAAGTAGAATTATCTTTTTGAAATCTAGTTTTGATGATGAAACGGGGAAAAGGCACTAAGCCTTGCAGCAAGTAAGGTGTGAACAAATAATAGAATTGGCTATACACTACATTATTCCTTTGTATTCTTTAACAGATGTGTCTCTATCAGTCTATGGCTTCAACAATGGTATAACTCTGGAATCAGCCGGAAGTGGTAATGTGAAGGAGACGTGAAATGTTCAGCACAGTTAGTGTTCAGAGGAAGTTCAAACTCCCTCTGCACACATCCTCCTCCACTGCCAGATCTGCGTAAATGGAATCATCTTGTCTACATTTGAGGTGTAGAAATTCTGCAGTTTTCCTACCAGTGAATTATCAAATTTTTTGAAATATAAGAATATTTATTGACTGGCTAGCATAATTGCAGTTTTCAATGTTATGAAAATATTTAAGGTAGGTGATAAAATGTATCAATTATGTTTTTAAAGAGCCCTTTTCTTTATTTTGTCCCAAGAGTCACAATATTGGATTAAATCCGGATCTCCTATCATGCAAAGGGTTGCTGTCTGTAGTGATTTAGAGAGGGCTCTTCCCACAACTGTGGTAGAGGTAATTGACCTGATTGTGATGTGGAATGGAGGTTTTATAACACAATGGTTGCAAGAAATAATACTTTTGTCTTCCAGGTGAGTTACTTAAGTATGTCTTGCCATTTTCTTTTCAAATAGAGATAATAAATCAGAAAGTGCAGCAGTCCTTTCCTGAATGGGTATAATGAACATGAATGAGGCATTTTGAGGATTAAAGTCTGGACTATTCCATTAAATAAGTTATGAGATCTATAGAGATGCTAGCAGAAAGTGAAGTGGAAAAAATTGATAAGGAAGAAGATGGTAAATAGTAGTTGCAACTCAGATCAGTTGCAGTGTGAAGAGACATAGTTTGTCCTTGAAGCTTTCTCTCCTAGTCCCCCTCAAGTAAGATAATCCTAAAAGAGCTGTTCTGATAATGTATAAGAATACATAAATTAAAGTGGCATAAGGGATATATTATGGTGTATATGAGGAGACCATGCCCTTTCCTTCATTTAGGAAAGAAGAATTTATTTTTCCAGCTGTTTGGTGTGCTGCAAGTAGACAGCATTCAGATGATAGCACCTTCAGTATGTTTAGAAGTTGCAGAAAGCCACCTCAATAAAGCTCTCATGCCCTTTCCCAGAGCAGTCCCTCTTTGCATCCAGGTTAATATTTAGGTTCAGGTAACATTATAGTGCAAGCAGGAAATATGGTTCTTTTCTAGAAGAAAATAATTTATTTTGTTAAAAATTACAATTCTATATAATTTAAATGACAGTAATCATAGGAACATGTGGAATTGGATCTTGCAGATATTGAAATGGAGAAGGACAGTGATTAGGCTGTATGGGGGAATGTTTATCATGCGAAGATAACCTCCCATAGATATATGTAGCACAAGGTTTATGTTCACTAAAATTATTGAGTACATACTGCGTGTCAAACATATGGAAGAAAGCATTCCAGGTTTTTGGGGTGGAATGTTCAGGGTAGCACCATGACTCAGCCTTTAGGAGGCCATTCCAATGTTCTGTCTAGACAATAGCTTCTAGGTAATGGGAAATGTAGTCATAGAGCTGAATTCTATGGTGGTGAGTAATTTGTTTTACTTTATTTATTAGAAAAGATATCCCCAAGTTAGAAATGACAGTGATTGTGATACCAAGGCAATGGATCCTTCCCCATGAATAATAAATAAGACTAAAGCACAGGGACAATCATATAACCAGAATATATAATGTAATGACCAGATACTGTCTCCACCACATTGAGATTTGCAATGAAGTAAGCTGTCACAGGAAGAAATGGAATCCCCAAAGAGATCAATAATGAGTTCCAAAACTGAATCACTAAGAAAAAGCCTAACAACTAGAAAAAGCCCAGGACCAGATAGATTCACAGCTAAATTCTACCAGACATAAAATAAGAGCTGGTGCCATTACAAGGGAAAATATTCCAAAAAATCGAGGAGGAAGGATTCTTCCTTATTTAATTCTGTGAGGCTGGCATCATCCTGATACCAAAACTTGGCAGAGACTCAACAATAAAATAACACTTCTTGCCAATATCCTTGATAAACATAGAGGCAAAAATTCTCAACAAACTACTAGCAAATCAAATCCAGTAGCACCTCAAAAATCTAATCCACCATGATCAAATAGGCCTTATCTCTGGGATGCAAGGTTGGTTTTACATATGCAAATCAAAAAATGTGATTCGTCAGAGAAACATAATTAAACACAAAAACCACATGGTTATCTCGTTAGATGCAGAAAACACTTATGATAAAATACAATATTTCTTCGGGTTAAAAACCCTCAATAAATTAGGCATTGAAAGAATATAATTCCAAATAACAGGAGCCATCTAGGGTGGATCTATAGCCAACATTTTATAGGATGGGCAAAAGCTGGAAGCATTCCCTTTGAAAATTGGCACAAGCTAAGAATGCCCTCTCTTACTGGTTCTATTTAACGTAGTTTGAGAAGTTCTGGTTAGCGCAATCAAACAATAGAAACAAATAAAATGCAGAAAAGGAAGAAGAGCAGAAGTCAAAATATCAGATTTTGCAGACAGCACGATTCTATATCTGGAAAACCCCATAGTCTCTGCCAAAAGGCTTCTCACTCTGTTAAACAACTTCAGCAAAATTTCAGGATATAAAATCAACATACAGAGATTATTGGTACCATTACTATACACCAATAGTATCCAAGCCAAGAGCAAAATGGGGAAAGTAATCCCATTCACAATTGTCAAGGGATAAATTATCTAGAAAGAGCTAAGTAGGGATATGAAAGATCTCTACAAAGAGAACCAATAGTGAGAAGCAATATTGTTAAAATGCCCTTACTTCCCAAAGAAATTTACAGATTCAATCCTATTTCTATCAAACTATCAATGACATTTTCACGGAATTAGAAAAAAACTATTTTAAAATTCACAGGGAACCAAAAAAGAGCTCGAATGGCCAAGGTAATCCTAAGTAAAAAGAACAAAGCTGGAGGCATCACATTACCTGACTTCGACTATACTACTATGCTACAGAGATACAGCAAACAAAAGAACATGATACTGGTACAAAAACAGACACATAGACCGATGGAACAGAATATAGAGCCCAAAAATAATCCTGCCCACCTATAACCAACTGATCTTTGACAAAGTAAACAAAAACAAGCAATACGGAACGGAATCCCCATTCAATATATCTTACTTGGATTACTTGCTAGTCATATGTAGAAGATTGAAACTGGACCCCTACCTTACATCATATACAAAAATCAACTCAAGATGATCAGTGTTTAAATGTGAAACTTAAAACTGTAAAACCCTGAAAAGTAACTTAAGAAAAATTTTCTGGACATAGGACTTCATGAAGAAGTTTTTATTTTTATTTTTATTTATTATACTTTATGTTCTGGGGTACATGTGTGGAAAATGCAGGCTTGTTACATAGATATACATGTGTCATGATGGTTTGCTGCACCCATCAACCTGTCATCTGGGTTTTAAGCCTCGCATGCATTAGGTATTTGTCCTAAAGCTCTTTCACCCCTTGCCCCCAACCCCAACAGTCCTCAGTGTGTGATGTTTCCCTCCCTGTGTCCATGTATTCTCATTGTTCACCTCCCAATTATGAGTGAAAACATTCGGTGTTTGGTTTTCTCTTCCTGTGTTAGTTTTCTGAGAATGATGTTTTCCAGCTTCATGTATGTCCCTGCAAAGGACATGAACTCATTCTTTTTTTATGGCTACATAGTATTCCATGGTATATATGTAGCACATTTTCTTTATCCGGTCTATAATTCGTGGGCATTTGGGTTGGTTCCAAGCTTTTTCTATTGTAAATAGTGCTGCATTAAACATATGTGCACATGTGTCTTTATAGTAGAATGATTTAAAGTCCTTTGGGTATATACCCAGTAATGGGATTGTTGGGTCAAATGGTATTTCTGGCTCTAGAACCTTAAGGAATTCTCACACTGTCTTCCACAATGGATGAACTAATTTACACTCCCAGCAACAGTGCAAAAGTGTTCCTATTCCTCCACATCCTTTCCAGCATCTCTTGTTTCCTGACTTTTTAATGATTGCCATTCTAACTGATGTGAGGTGGTATTTCATTTTGGTTTTGATTTGCATTTCTCTAATGACCAGTGATGATGAGCTTTTTTTTTTTTTTCGTATGTTTGTTGCTGCATAAATGTCTTCTATTGAGAAGTGTCTGTTCATATTCTTCACCAAATTTTTGACGGGGTTCTTTGTTTTTTTCTTGTAAATTTGTTTAAGTTCCTTGTGATTCTAGATATCAGCCCTTTGTCAGATGGATAGTTTGCAAAAATTTTCTCCCATTCTGTAGGTTGCCTGTTCACTCTCATGACAGGTTTTTTTTTTTTTCTGCTGTGCAGCAGCTCTTTAGTTTAATTAGATCCAATCTGTCAATTTTGGCTTTTGTTGCAATTGCTTTTGGTGTTTAAATCATGAAGTCTTTGCCCATGTTTATGTCCTAAATGGTATTGCCTAGGTGTGCCTCTAGAGTTTTTATGGTTTTAGGTTTTACATTTAAGTCCTTAATTAATCTTGAGTTAATTTATGTGTAAAGTGTAAGGAAGGGGTCTAGTTTCAGTTTTCTGCATATGGCTATCCTGTTTTTCCAGCATCATTTATTAAATAGGGAATTCTTTCCCCATTGCTTGTTTTTGTCAGGTTTGTTGAAGATCAGATGGTTGTAGATGTGTGGTGTCATTTCTGAGGCTTCTGTTCTGTTTCATTGGTCTATATCTCTGTTTTGGTACCAGCAGCATGCTGTTTTCATTACTGTAGCCTTGTGCTATAGTTTGAAGTCAGGTAGCATGATACCTCCAGCTTTGTTATTTTTACTTAGAATTGTATTGGTTATATGGACTGTTTTTTGGTTCCATATGCAATTTAAAGTAGTTTTTTCTAATTCTGTGGAGAAAGTCAATGGTAGCTTGATGGAGATAGCATTGAATGTATAAATTACTTTGGGAAGTATGGCCATTTTCACGATATTCATTCTTCCTATCCATGAGGATGGATTTTTTTATTTGTTTGTGTCCTCTCCTATTTCATTGAGATGTGGTTTGTAGTTCTTGAAGAGGTCCTTCACATCCCTTTATTCCTAAGTATTTTCTTCTCTTTGAAGCAATTTTGAATGAGAGTTCACTCATGATTTGGCTCACTGTTTATTATTGGTGTATGGGAATGCCTTGTGATTTTTGCATATTTATTTTGTATCGCAAACTTTCCTGAAGTTGCTCATCAGCTTAAGGGGTTTTTGGGCTGAGACGATGGTGTTTTCTAAATAGACAATCATGTCATCTGCAAACATAGACAATTTGACTTTGTCTCTTCCTATTTGAATATTTTCTTTCTTTCTTTTGCCTGATTGTCCTGGCCTAACTTTCAATACTATGTTGAATAGGAATGGTGAGAGAAGGCATCCTTGTTTGTGCTGGTTTTAAAAGGGAATGCGTCCAGCTCTTGCCCATTCAGTACAATACTGACTATGAATTGGTCAAAAGCAGCTCTTCTTTTTTTGAGATATGTTCTAAAGATTTTTGATGAAGATGCCAAAAGAAATTGCAAGAAAATAAATTGACAAATGGAATATAATTAAACTTAAGAGCTTCTGCAGAGCAAAAGAAACTGCTGACAGAGTAAACAGACAACCTACTGACTGGGAGAACATATTTTCAAACTATGGATCTTAGAAAAGTCTAATATCAGAATGTTTAATGATCTTTAATAAATTTACAAGCAAAACACAAATATCAAAAAGTATTTTGTCCATAAAATAATGGGCAAAGGATGTGAACAGACACTTTTCAAAATAAGACATACATGCAGCTAACAAGTATGTGAAGAATGCACCATATTATCAAATATTAGAGAAACGCAAATCAAAACCACAACTGGATACCTTGGCACAACAGTCAAATTGATTATTACTAAATGGTAAAAAATAATAATAATAGATGCTGGCAATGTTGTAGAGAAAAGGCAATACTTATACACTGCTGGTAGGAGTGTAAATTTATTCAGTCATTATAGAAAGCAGTGTGGCAATCACTCAATGACCTAGAAATAGAATTAACATTTCACCCAGCAATCTCATTATTGAGTATAAACTCAAAGGAACATAAATTGTTCTATTATAAAAATATGTCAATACATATTGTATTACTATTTTCACACTGCTGATAAAGACATACCTGAGTCTGTCGATTTACAAAAAAGGAGGTTTAATAGACTTACTGCTCCAAATGGCTGGGGAAGCCACACAATCATACAGAAGGCAAGGATGAGCAAATTATATCTTACATGCTTGGCAGCAGGCAAAGACAGAGCTTGTGCAGGCAAACTCCTTATAAAACAATCAGACCTCCTGATACTTATTCATTACCATGAGAACAGCATGGGAAAAATCTGTCTCCATGATTCAATTTTCTCCTATCAGATCTCCCACAACATGCAGGAATTCGTGATGAGATTTGCATGGGGACACAGCCAAGCCATATAATTCCACACCTGTCCACACCCAAATCTCATGTCCTCACATTTCCAAACCTATTTTTCCTTCCCAACAGTCCCCCAGGGTCTTAATTCATTTCAGCATTAAATCAAAAGCCCACATTCCAAAGTCTCATCTGAGACAACGTAAGTCCCTTCTGCTTATGAGCATGTAAAATCAAAATCAAGTTAGTTATTTTCTAGATACAATGAAGGTACAGGCTTTGGGTAGATAAAGTATTTAAAAATGGGAGAAATTGGCCAAATAAAGGTGATACAGGCCCCATACAAGTCCGAAATCCAGTTGAGCAGTCAAATCTTAAAACTCCAAAGTGATCTCCTTTGACTCCATGTCTCATATCCTGGTCACTCTGATGCAAGAGGTGGGTTTCCATGGTCTAGTACAGCTCTGCCTCTGTGACTTTGCAGGGTATAGCCTTCCTTCTGGCTGGTTTCATGGGCTGATGTTGTGTCTGCAGCTTTTCTGGGTGCATGGTGCAAGCTGTTCTTGGATCTAACATTCTGGAGTCTGGAGGACAGTGGTCTTCTTCTCATAGCTCCACTAGGCAGTGCTGGAGTGGTGACTCCCTGTGGGGGACTCGGTCCCCACATTTCCCTTCCATACTGCCCTAGCAGAAGTTCTGAATGAGTTCCCCACCCTGAAACAAACTTCTGCCTGGACATTCAGGCATTTCCATACATCCTCTGAAACCTAGATGGAGGTTCACAAACCTAAATTCTTGACTTCTGTGCACCCATAGGTTCAAAACTCGTAGAAACTGCCAAACTTTGGGGCTTGCAACTTCTGAAACCACAGCCTGAACTGCACTTTGCCTCCTTTTAGTCATGACTGGAGAAGCTGTGATGCAGGGTAACAAGTAACTAGACTGCAAACAGCAGAGGGACACTGGGTCAGGCCCATGAAACCATTTTTCTCCTATGCTCAGTGCCTGTGATTAGAGAGGCTGCCACAAAATTCTCTGACATGCCCTGGAGATATTTTTCACATTATCTTGGTAATTAACATTTGCTCCTCATTACTTATGTGAATATCTGCAGCCTGCTTGAATTTCTCCTCAGAAAAAGGGTTTTTTTTTACTGCATTGTCACATTGAAAATTTTCCAAACTTTAATTCTCTGCTTCCCTTATAAAACTGAATACCTTTAACAGCATCCATGTCACTTCTTGAATGTGTGTTGCTTAGAAATTTCTTCCAACAGATACCCTAAATCATCTCTCTTAAGGTCAAAGTTCCACAAATCTCTAGGGCAGGGGCAAAATGCTGCCAGTCTTTTTGCCAAAGTATGAGAAGGGTCACCTTTGCTCCAATTCCCAAAAAATTCCTCATCTCCACCTGAGACCACCTCAGCCTGGATTTCAATGTCTGTACCATTATCCATAATTTTAGTCAAAGCCATTCAAGAAGTCTCTAGAAAATTTCAATCTTGCCCACATTTTCCTGTCTTCTTCTGAGCCCTCAAAACTGTTGCAACCTCTATTTTTTACCCAGTTTGAAAGTTGCTACCTTATTTTTAGGTATCTTTTCAGTGTGCCCCACTCTACTGGTACAAATTTACTGTATTATTCCATTTTCACACCGCTGATAAAGACATACCCAAGACTTGGCAATTTACAACAGAAAGGCTTAGTGGATTTACAGCTTCAAGTGTCTGGGGACGCCTCACAATCATGTCAGAAGGCAAGGAGGAACAAGTTGGGTCTCACATGGATGGCAGCAGGCAAATAGAGAGCTCCTGCAGGCAAACTCCCCCTTTTAAAACTACCAGATATTGTGAGTCTTATTCACAGTCAAGAAAACAGCATGTGAAAGACCTACCCCCATCATTCATGTACCTTCCACTAGGTTTATTTCACAACACCTGTGAATTCAAAATGAGATTTGGGTGATGACACAGCCAAACAATATCACATATGTTCATTACAGCAATATTTACAATAGTAAAGACATAGAATCAAACTAAATGCTAAGTAACAGTAGACTGGATTTTAAAAATCGGCAAAAGTACACTATAGAATACTATGCAGCAATAACAACTTTGATATTATGTCTTTGCAACACCGTGGATAGACCCAGAGGTCATTATCCTAAGCAAATTAGAAGAAATACTGCATGTTTCTTACTTATCGATGGGAGATAAGACTGGTTATTCAAGCTAAACAGGAAGAACACATGGATACTAGAAGGGGAGCAACAGACACTGAGGCCTTATTGAAACGGGTGGATGGGAGTAGGGAGAGTATCAGAAGAAGTACCTATCAAATGCTATGCTTATTACCCTGGCGATGGCATTATCTGTCCACCGAACCCCCATGACATACAGTTGAGCTATATAACAAGCCTGACCATGTACTCCCGAACCTATAAAAATAATTACAGCCATATACCGTCAAATACTTTGCCTATCTTTCTGTAATTATAATTCAATATATGTAAGAGTTTTGTACCGTGAACTTTATATTTCTTTTATACTATTTTCTGCATTAACTTTATTGCTTTCTGCTTAGTTCTGCTTATTTTCTTCTAATTTACTATTTCTCTCTTTAACTGTTACTAATCTTCTGTTACTTGCAACCACTGAGTTCTTACTTTTGTGCATTGTATATTTTAGTTTTCAAACTTAGTTGGTTCAATGTATTATGCATCTTGTGTTTTAATTATTTGTATACACTAGGTATATTTAAAATGTCTGTTTCTCATTATCTGAATCATCTATATCTGTTTTATTTTGCTTTTGTCTTTTGATTAGGCCTTGTCTTCTCCTAAACTTTGTTATTTTTGAGTGCTACATTTTGCATATTAAAAATTCTAAGATATATTAAGACTTTTATTATGTTGGTTTTCTTTAAAAGAGGATTGACTATTTTTCTAGCCAGCAGCTAGGATTGAAGATATAAAAATCCCAAACAACATTAACCCAATGAAGAAATGAGACAACGTAAGCTAGGCTTGAGTTCCTTTGCATACTATTTCATTGTCTATTCATTCCTACACTTTTGTCTATTCATCCCTACTCCAAGAGTAAAGTCCTCTGTACTGTCCAGTGTAAGCCTGGTTGTTTAAAAAGAACTCTTTTTCTTGGTAGACTTTGAGGTTCACTTATTCTTCTGGGAACAGCATCTATATAAGGTCCCACCCAACTTTTCAGGCTTTCATTTGTGGCTTTAGACTTATTCTGTACTCTTAGAAGAAAGAACCCAAAGGCAAGCTTCTCTTTAAAATGTTATTCCCTCAAATTCTTTACTTATTAAAGTTTTTAAATGCTTTAAAGTGCATGTATTTTATATTTTTCTAGTGCTTCTATTTTTTCTTTCTAAATTTGGTGTAAAACAAGTGAATTCTGCTTTTTAAAGAAGATAAATATATATTATGTCTATATTTTACTGTCCACTTTGGCAATAAATATGGGTTATAGTGAATTACTGTAGACTATGGCATATTTTGAGGTAACAACTATATCAGTTAATATTTTCAATGTATTTCTTCATTGTAGCAATAAACTCAGATTCTGGGCTGTGGTAGGCATCATCTGAGCTAGCAAACATGGAAAGCTTTAGTAGTTCTTCGACTTCAACTGGAAGTGGCATAGAGAGTTATGCCTTATTCTTATATTAGTACTCCATCTTGAAGTCATAATTTAATGCATAGTACCCTTGCTCGCATCAGTTCATATTTCAGAATCAAATATATATTTTGTGCATCTTTTATCACCTACTGATGAGAGAACATAGCATCTAGATGTGCTCTTTAAATCTTAGAAGTGATCCAAATTGCATTTGACGTGGCTATATTTAATCCCTTTATTAGGCAAGTTGAAAACTGCCAACTTCAGTAGAGGATATTCCACAATAAATCATGTTTAGTGATGCCTATTACATGAGAAATATTTTAGCTGATTGAAATAAGTATTTATGGGACTCTGTATCTAAGGCCCTTTTGACACAGAAGTTCCAGTATTTAACTAAACATACAGTGAGGTAAAGATGATCAGTGGAGCCAATTGCAAGCCAGTTTATGGAATGGGCAATGTAAGTCCTTAGAGAACAATTGTCTTTTTGGAAAATTACAATTTCTTTCTTGTAAAAATGATTATTGAATTAATATTTGACTAAAATTAACAGATTGAATTAATGGACTATATATCATTACGGTTGCATCTGATACAAATTCAGGCCTTGACCAACATCTTGTAGTCTAACCTAAAATTACAGAACTACCTGTCTTTCCAATAAGTGGAACATCAACTTCAGTTCAAGGCTGTCTGCCTTTGAGCTTCAAGTCTTCTTGGGCACAGACTCCTAATAGCAAGGGTAAGGTGTCTCTTTGTTTGTTTTATAATTGGATAAGAAAATATGAGGCTGGTTCATTCTGGCTGAAATATTACTTGCTTTTCATAAATATTTCATAATATGAAGTCATATTTTATTTTTCAATTTACCTTAGAATTTTCTTATTTACATTACAGGCTTTATACATTACCTGGCATGCAGCTACTCTTCCTTGGCAAGGACCAAATCTTTTTCCTTAGTTAAAATAATCAACTTGTCCAGGTTAATTTCCACTAATTAAGTCAATTTTAGTCATGCAAATGGGGAATCTTTGATTTTCTATGAAGTAAATTTTTTCAGCAGGTAAAAATATTCAAATACCTTTGTACAGTAAATGCTGACATTATGTTTAAGCATCTTCATATTTTTGGCAGCTGATTTAAATACTTTTATACTTTTCTGAAAAACTGAAATAATGAGAAGCCTGTGTGAAAATATGAAAACTGTAGCCACTAAAAACTATTTCTAGATTCATGGCTAAACCATCCATTTTCATGTGTTTTATGATCACACATCGATGCATGAGGCACCTGTAGTAACCCTCAGTAAAAGAAGCATTGATTTTTTGGACTGAGGACAAAGGTCAAGATGTGAATTCTTGAAACCACTGACAGGGATATTCATTAAAAATTCCTGTGATATGTTTAAATATAGGTAATGTCTTACCTATCATATATTTTCATTGGAGGAATTCTAATCAAGGAAATTAAGCTATCAAAACACAGACATTAATCAGAGTATACAAAGTCTATTTGGTTTTAGAATACAGTCTGATAGGCATTTATTTTCCATTTTGCCAAAAGTAGAGAAACATGTTCTATGATATATCTGTAACAAATAAACCAGTATATTTATCATCTTAATTTATAGGATATAATATTTTACATGATATGTTAATAAATATGTAGAATTAATTTTAGACATATTTGATTAAAGAATTTAAAATTGCATATCATATCAAGTGTGTTAGAGTGTAAAGGAATCAATGACTATTATGTTCTGGAAGCATGATATGGATTTTTATGTGTGAATCTAAAAATTATCTCAGCAAACCTAATAGTATATACTTGTAAAGAAACCCATGCTCCAGAAAGTACTTTGTGTACTGTCATTAAGAAATATTTATAAAACTGCAATTGTTAAGTGCTTTGGAGGGTTGTTTCATGTTTATGGAATTTCATCTTTTGAAAATGTCATGTTGTGAAGAAACTATGTTAAATTTTTACGTTACAAAAATGTTAACTTAGTGGTTTAAGTTAATAGCCTATTAAGACTATCTTTCAGCTTTTTTAAGATATTAAATCACTGATGACTTAAACTATTGGGAATAGTTTACATATCCTGTTTTTTTCAAGTAAATTGTTAAACCGCCGAACAGAAGATTTAGCATGATGAAATTTATCACTGATGATTAATAGAGAAAAGGAACCAATATTTGTAGCAAGTAAGGGTGGAAAAAAGAGAATTCAATGTAGACTACATTATACTCTTGTGTTCTTCAGCAGTTGTCTTTCTATCAGTCTACAGCGTCAATAAGGACAGAACTCCAGAATCAGCTGGAAGAGGTAATGTGAATGAAACACAAACATAGACTGTCCATCACAGCAGGTGTCTAGAGACAGCTCCAACTCTGTCTGCATGTGTACTCCACCACTTCCAGATCTATGTAAATGGAATAATCTTTTCTATTTAAGTTTTAGTTATTCTGTAGGTTTCTTCAGCAGTGAATAATCAGAAAGTTGGGTTTGTAGCTCTGCTTGTCCTAATGTCCTCTTTTCTTTAAGTTTATCCTTAACCATCAGATCTGCAGACATAGAGAAATTAATATTTTTTTCTTTTTGAAATTTCTTTTATTTGTGTATTTTTTACTAAGATTTTGTCTGTATTCATTTGTTATGGCTACTCCAAAAATCCTCCTCGGTCACCCTGAGGACAAAAAGGAGGTTGCGTTTCCAGTATTTTCTCATTAAAAGAAATCTTTTTGAAGAAGAATTCTAAAAGAATACTAGCCTTGCTTAATTATCACATTAATCTTCTTATTGCTTATAGATATTCATTTATTAGCTATAATTTCTGTTTTCTTATTTAATTCTTCTTTCTTTCATCTTCAATATTTAGCTTTATGTGTAATGATAGATCCAATTTTTCCCATAATTCTGCTTGCTTCTTATCAAGATATATTACTTCACAGTTAAATTATCACTCATATATAAATCAATAATTTTTTAGACATTCAATTTTATTGTACATACGCCCCCCAAAGAGTGTATGAGGTGCAGTTGTATTATTCATTTCTTCCTGGACTATGTCTATAAATCTTATCAAGTTGACAAATATCTGAGTGATTTGCTCTGATCCAATGTTCACAATGAAGCATTGAAGATTACTAGTAACAGCTCTCAGTTATTGAGCATTTATCAGGTGCCAATCAGTGTTCTAGACACTTTACTTTGTTGTAATAAAATAACTATAAGAGGTAAGAACTATTGGTATCCCCATTCTAAAAATAACGTAAGTGAGGCACAAAGAGCTTCAGTAGGTGGCCCAAAGTAACATAGTAATTAGTGAGGCTGGGATTGCAGCAGAGGCAGTGTGGCTCCAGGGTCCACATCATTTACCACCATACTCTGCTATCTCTCCAAAGAAGTCTTGAGTCTTAAATAGGTACACAGTGTATGAGAAATACATTATTTGCTCATGGTGTTTGTCAAATCTCACATATACAGGCTAGGAATGTTCATGTAACTGTCATAGGCTTGAAAATTATTTAATAATAAAAATATGAAAAATGAAAAATGTCAGCAGAATAGAATAATGTAGGGCTGCACTAATAATATCCTTGGTAGTTAGACTGGGAAGGATTCTGAGTTCATCTAGTTCAATCTCACGAGCATGTCACAGTGCTGGAGAGATGTTGTTTATGGCTAATTTTGGGGCCTGTTTATGGCCAGATTTGGGGGCCTGTTCCCAACATGTCCCCGTTTTTGTTTTTTCAAGATGATAAAGGCAAAGGCGGCTTTATCACAGTGAGCTACTTCTCGCAGGAATCAGGATCCACATCTGCAGACTATACAAAGACAAACAACACAGATTAAAAGCACAATCATCATTAAAATCACAGAGCCTCCAAGTGTTTTCATCCTTTTTAATGGGTTAATAGCTGTTAATCTGTCTGCAGCTCCTTCAAGCACTCCAGTTCCTGACATTAAGGTCAGGTGTGACTGGGATGCTTTAAATATCTGTTCTTTTAATTTTTCAATATCCAAAGACATGTTTGTAAAGTGTCCTTCTAGATGATTTTTTATTCTTTCCCAAATTTTGATCTTATTAAGAGCCTTAATAGTTTCCAGAAATCCTTATGTTTAGCTCCTAGAGTGGGCTGTATCATGTAATGTTGAGGTGCCACTATACCACCATGTTTACAGACAATAGGAACTCTTGCCATACTTCTTACCATTTCTACCATCTGACCATTTTGTTCAGACCAGCTGAACATAGTGTGGCCATGGCATGCAGACTGAGAGGTGCAATTCAAGCTAAACATCTCCTTAGGGGACCAATCAATAATGATTCCATAGGAATCGTTGTGCAGCACCTCTGCCTGTTCTGCAATGCAATGTTTCCAAATAAGTACATTCATTTTTTCTGACCAGGACCAATCCTGCTTACAAATAGGTTTTTGAGGGTGGTATGCCTCAATTATAGGAGCAGATTTATTATGGTAAATACTGAGACCAGAAAACATGTGCAACTGTGTCACAGAGTGATTACATCCAGGCATTATTGCCAGCCAAGATTGATAGCGAGGGGTTAGGCAACTAGTGCCCTTTCCCAAACAGATAGGCAAATGTTCAAATCCTAAAGGAATATTTATAACGGTTCCTTCTTCATGTGGGTGAGACGGGCCTCTATCATTTTTAGAACCAAGCATCCAAGAACTATCATTAGTGTATACCTCCAATGGGGGGTCCAGCCAAGTTACAGGCCATAGAAGTGGTGGAAAAGATAAGTATGCCCAATAAGTATAATTGTTCTCTGTGTCAGCCCTTGTGGAAGAAATACTCACACCAATAGTGATCACCACTATCATAGCTATCATTAAGATACTCATTGTGACTGGTTGTCTCGCTTTCCTCAGGTTTTCTCCTGCAATCTGTGACAGCTTCTTGATCTGTTCCCAGGTAGGTGGCTCTGTTCAACAGGTGTTGCTCATGGCAGTTAGGGTCCTCCTCAGCATCAACTTGGACAACGCTGCCACTGATGGGTCTTTGGGATCATTCCAAAACCTATTCCTGGGTATCTGATTCATAGTAAGACTGTAGCTGCCTCAATGGCACCCAAATTGGCTATTGATTTTGTCCTGGAGAAACATAAGCATAACCTCTACCCCAAGTTATTATTTTACCTATTTCCCAACTTTTTGTTATTGGATCTCTCCACCAAACTAGTTGTTCTGCTTCTGTCTTTGCAGCTGGTTTCTGTAGATGTTGTTCAGCTGCTGATAACATCTGGCCTTTAGGCAGGCTCAAAAAATTTAAAGTTAATAATGCTAGATTCAACTACATGTGTGGTATCCTGTAGTCCCTGTTTTCCCTGTTTTGCTTTTGCAACTGCTGTTTCATGGAGAGATTCATTCTTTCCACTATGGCTTGTCCTTGAGGATTATATGGGATACCAGTAATGTGTTTAATATTCCATACAGAGAAAGATGTAGCTAGAGCTTTGCTAGTATAGCCTGGGTCATTGTCTGTTTTAATAGAAGCTGGAATGCCCATCACCACAAAACACTGCAAAAGGTGACATTTAACACAGGCAGAAGACTCTCCTGATTGGCATGTAGCCCAGACAAAGTGAGAAAATGTATCTATGCATACATACACATAAGCTAGTCTCCAAAATGAGGGAACATAGGTGACATCCTTTTGCCAAAGAGAATTAGGTTCCAATCCTCGAGGATTAACTCCTCCTGTAAAAGATGTGGAATGTACCATTTGGCAAGTTGGGCATTGCTGGATAATAGCTTCTTTCCAGGTAAAGCTGTATCTGTGTTTGAGACCAGAGGCATTAACATGCGTTAAACTGTGAAAGTGTCTGGCATTAGATATCACAGTAGCAACTAGGCAATCAGCCATTTGATTCCCTGCAGTCAAAGGTCCTGGAAGAGGTGTATGATCCCAAATATGAGTGATGTAAAAAGGGTCTATTTTAATCCTAGCTGCTGTTTGCAATTGGGTAAATAAAGTCATCAGTTGCTCATCTGTATGAAATCATAACTGAGAATTTTCAATTAATTGTGTGGAATGAACCATGTATGAAGAATCAGAAATCACATTGATAGGTATATTAAAAGCAGCCAATACCTCAATTACAGTTACAAGATCCTCATTTTGAATTGAAGTGTAGGGCATCTGGAAAACTTTACCTTTTGACCCAGAATAGGAAGCTTTACCATTACTAGACACAACGATGAAGATATTTTCAGCATATTCAATTGGTTTAAATTTAGTTATTTTAGGGAGAATCCAATTAGTTAATTTCAAAAATTGAAACAGTTTTGTTTTAGGAAAACGGTTATTGAGAATACCCATAAAGTCAGCTAAATGGGTTTGCCAAGTAAGACTATAAAAGCTTGCTGTATTTGTGCCTTCGTAAGAGAGACAATAATTTTTCCAGGATAATATCCATGTAATTTAACAATCCAAGTTCTCCCATTTCCTATCATAGCGATTTGATCCAAATAAGGAGTTAGAGTCTGTGAATTAGTATGTGGACAAAAAAGCCACTCTACAAGATCATGCTTTTGCACAACAAAACCAGCAGGTGAATGCTGAGTTGAAAAAAATTAGCAAATCTAGAGTGTTCTCTGGATCTATTCTATTTATTTCAACCCTATGCACTTGTTTCTCAATTAGCTGTAACTCTGCCTCAGTCTCATTTGTTAATTACTGAGGGTTAGTGAGACTAGGATCTCCTCTAAGGATAGAAAATGGATTACCCGTGGCACAGATAGGAATACCTAGAGCAGGTCATATCCAATTAATGTCCCCTAGTAATTTTTGAAAGTCATTTAATGTTTTCTTTTTTCATTTTATTTTATTATTATTATGCTTTAAGTTTTAGGGTACATGTGCACAATGTGCAGGTTTGTTACATATGTATATATGTGCCATGCTGGTGTGCTGCACCCATTAACTTGCTATTTAGCATTAGGTATATCTCCTAATGCTATCGCTTCCCCCTCCCCCCACCCCACAACAGTCCCCAGAATGTGATATTCCCCTTCCTGTGTCCATGTGTTCTCATTGTTCAATTCCCATGTATGAGTGAGAATATGCGGTGTTCAGTTTTTTGTCCTTGTGATAGTTTACTGAGAATGATGATTTCCAATTTCATCCATGTCCCTACAAAGGACATGAACTCATCATTTTTTATGGCTGCATAGTATTCCATGGTGTATATGTGCCACATTTTCTTAATCCAGTCTATCGTTGTTGGACATTTGGGTTAGTTCCAAGTCTTTGCTATTGTGAGTAGTGCCACAATAAACATACGTGTGCATGTGTCTTTATAGCAGCATGATTTATAGTCCTTTGGGTATATACCCAGTAATGGGATGGCTGGGTCAATTGGTATTTCTAGTTCTAGATCCCTGAGGAATCGCCACACTGACTTCCACAATGGTTGAACTAGTTTACAGTCCCACCAACAGTGTAAAAGTGTTCCTATTTCTCCACATCCTCTCCAGCACCTGTTGTTTCCTGGCTTTTTAATGATTGCCATTCTAACTGGTGTGAGATGCTATCTCATTGTGGTTTTCATTTGCATTTCTCTGATGGCCAGTGATGATGAGCATTTTTTCATGTGTTTTTTGGCTGCATAAATGTCTTCTTTTGAGAAGTGTCTGTTCATGTCCTTCGCCCACTTTTTGATGGGGTTGTTTGTTTTTTTCTTGTAAATTTGCTGGAGTTCATTGTAGATTCTGGATATTAGCCCTTTGTAAGATGAGTGGGTTGCGAAAATTTTCTCCCATTTCGTAGGTTGCCTGTTCACTCTGATGGTAGTTTCTTTTGCTGTGCAGAAGCTCTTTAGTTTAATTAGATCCCATTTGTCAATTTTGGCTTTTGTTGCCATTGCTTTTGGTGTTTTAGACATGAAGTCCTTGCCCATGCCTATGTCCTGAATGGTAATGCCTAGGTTTTCTTCTGGGGTTTTTATGGTTTTAGATCTAATGTTTAAGTCTTTAATCCATCTTGAATTAATTTTTATATAAAGTGTAAGGAAGGCATCCAGTTTCAGCTTTCTTCAAACTATACTACAAGGCTATAGTAACCAAAACAGCATGGTACTGGTACCAAAACAAAGATATAGATCAATGGAACAGAACAGAGCCCTCAGAAATAATGCTGCATATCTACAACTATCTGATCTTTGACAAACCTGAGAAAAATAAGCAATGGGGAAAAGATTCCCTATTTAATAAATGGTGCCGGGAAAACTGGCTAGCCATATGTAGAAAGCTGAAACTGAAAGTCATTTAATGTTTTCAATTGATCCCTATGTATGGTTACTCTCTGTGTGACTACTGTAATGTCTTTCACTAAGGTCCCCAAGTAGGAGTAAGGAGTAGTTGTCTGAAATTTGTCAGCAGCTATAATTAAACCAGCACAAGAAATCAAATTTTGCAAGTGATCATAACATTGGAGTATTATTTCTCGAGTGGGAGCAGCACAAAATATATCATCCATATAATGAATAATGTAACACTGAAAATTTTTTACAAGTAGGTTCAATTGCTTGCCCTACATAAGTATGGCAAACTGTTGGACTGTTTAACATGCCTTGTGGCAACATTTACAATGAAAATGCTTAGCAGGCTGCGGGTTGTTTACCACAGGAATTGTAAATGCAAACCGTTCACAGTCTTGTTCAGCTAAGGAGAGAGTAAAGAAACAGTCTTTTAAATCTATGACTATTAAAGACCAATTTTTCAGAATCATAACAAGAGAAGGCAATCCTGGCTGTAATGCCCCCATAGGTTGTATAACTGAATTAATGGCTCTAAGATCTATCTGTCAACATTCTCCATTTACCTGATTTTTTCTTAACAACAAAGACTGGAGAATTCCAGGGGGAAAATGTTGGAATTATGTTTCCTTTTTCTAGTTGTTCAGTAACTATGTCCTCTAAAGCCTCCAGTTTCTCTTTACTCAGCAGCCATTGTTCTATCCAAATTGGCTTATCTGTTAACCATTTTAAAGGTATAGGTTCTGGAGGCTTAACAATGGCCACCATCAAAAATGATATCCTAAATCTTGTGAGGAACTTTGTCTTTCCACTTGAAGTGGTTCCTTCAAACCTTGCAAATTTTTTCCTAGTCCCATATTAGGGACATACCCATTTCATGCATCATATGTTGACTTTGAGTGCTGTATAATTGCTCTGCGATTAGAACTTGTGCTCCCCATTGTTGTAATAAATCTCTTCCCCATAAATTTATAGGTACAGATGTTATAATTGGTTGAATATTCCCAGGTTGTCCATCAGGCCCTTCACAGTACAAAATATAACTACTTTGGTATACTTCAGGGGTTTTGTCACCATCAACTATGTTAAATTGAGTTGGTGGAATTGGCCACGTGGACAGCCAGTGCTGTAGAGAAATGATTGAAATGTCTGCTCCTGTATCTACCAAACCTTTAAATTTCTTTCCCTGAATAATTATTTCACAGGTAGGACATTTATCAGCTATTTGATTCACCCAATAAGCTTCTTTGTCTTGTTTATTTGTACTTCCAAATCCCCCTGTTTGTTTAGTTTCACTTTTCCCCATTCCCACATACAGCAGAATCAGGAGTTGTGCTGTGTGCTCTCCTGGCTCTGCTTTCCAGGGAACAGAAGTAGATATAACCATTTGAATTTCCCCATTGTAATCTGAATCAATGAATCCTGTATGTACTTGCACTCTTTTTAAATTTAAACTAGATCTACCTAGAAGTAGTCCTACCGTCCCCACTGGCAAGGGTCCACAGACTCCTGCTGGCACTTTTTGTGGGGGTTCTGCAGGAAGAAGGCTCACAGATTTTGTGCAGCATAAATCCAATGTGGGACTACCAGCTGTGGTGGGGGACAGGCATTGTACAGGGATGAGGGAATGGCCTGAGCCAGAAACGCCCTGGTTTGGAATGGGGCCCAGGAAAGGCCCCTCATGGCATTTCCTGAAATTGGTTTCCCATCTTTATCAAACTTAGAGTGATAGAGATTAGCCCAATGTTTTCCTTTGTTTTTTTTTTTTTTTTTTTTCAATTTGGACATATTCCAGGCTCAGCAGTTTTCTTTTCTCCCTCTACTGGCAGCTTGACTCACTGATTTTTTCTACTTTTTTTTTTAGTATGACCATGTTTCCCACAGTTAAAACAAGCTCTGGGAAATGAAATACTTCCTTTACCAACTCTCAGTTCTGACATAGCTTGTGCCAACAAAGTAGCTTTATGCAGATTATCTCTGATACTGTCACAGGTCTTGATATAATCAATTAAATGTGCTTTCCCTCTAATAGGTCACAGAGCAGCCTGGCACTTGGAATTAGCATTGTTAAAAGCTAATAACTGCAACACTATATCCTGAGCAGCTGATTCTGCAATCACTTTTTTAAGAGACTCCTGTAACCGAGCTATGAAATCTGCATACAGTTCTTTTGGTCCCTGTTTAACAGCACTAAAGGAAGGATATTACTCTCCTTCTGAAGTGATTTTTTCCCAAGCTCTAGTGCACATTCTGCTAAGCTGTTATATGGCATCATCCTGCATGAGCACTTGTGCATCTAAACCAGCCCAGCTGCCGACCCCTAAAAGTTGGTCTGCAGTTATATTAATTTGAGGTTGGGCCTGGGTGTTGTGAGCAGCCTGAATGGAAGCTTCATCTGCCCACCAACTTTTAAATTGTAAGAACTGAGCAGGAGTTAGACAAGTAAGAGCATCCCAGTCAGTAGGAATCATCCAACTGGAGACAGCAACATTCTTTAACAGTCCTATTACAAAAGGAGAACCTGGTTTGTATTGATTAAGAGCTTGTTTAAATTCTTTGAGTGATTTAAAAGGAAAAGGTTCAAATGTAGATATAATATTTCCCTGTTGATTTAGGGGGTGTATTCTAACAGGGAACTGCCAAACATTTATATCACTCTTTCATCTAGCTTGCTGAATTCCCGCCTGAATAGAACTGAGAGTGGTTGCTCAAGGCGCTGCCCGAACAGTCACTGGGGCAACTACTTTTCACCCAGTGTCCTCCAGAAAAGAAAGATCTGGAAGGTCAGGCCACTCCTTTTCTTCAAAATAATGAAGTGGTGCAGAAGGGTAGGGACAAACCTCTCCCTCCTTTGCCACTTTAGATTTAGCTGGCAAACAAACCTGCTCTGTCACCTCTTCTGTTACTTCGTTATATTCTATTTCCGCCTCATCATCAGTGTGAAAAGGTTCCAAGGTGGAAACAACCAGAGCCCACACTTGTCCCATTGTTAACCTGACACTTCTGAGCTCCCCTTTTTACTCACCATGGGGGGATTGCTTAAGATTACTTGAGTGTCCTCCAGAATAGTTCCATGTTCTCCAACCATCGCTCCGGTGACCCTTCAACCTAGGTTTGAGCCCCACGTATGGGCACCACTTGCTGAGACCAGCTCGGTTGCGGAGACCCTAACCCAACAGTGCTAGAGGAATTGAAGACACACACACAGAAATATAGAGTGCAGAGTTAAAATTAGGGGGCTGACAGCTTTCCGAGCTTAGAGCCATGAACAGAGTTTTACCCAGATATTTATTGACAGCAAGCCAGGGATAAGCATTGTTTCTATAGATTACAGATTAACTAAAACAGGAAACAAAGGGATGGGCTCTGGCTAGTTATCTGCAGCAGGAACATGTCCTTAAGGCACAGATTGCTCATGCTATTTTGTGGTTCAGGAATGTCTTTAAGTGGTTTTCTGCCCTGGATGGGCCAGGTGTTCCTTGCCCTTATTCCTGCAAACCAATAATCTTCAGCGTGGGTGTCATAGCCATCACGAGCATGTCACAGTGCTGCAGAGAGTTTGTTTATGGCCAGTTTTGGGGCCTGTTTATGGCCAGATTGGGGGGCCTGTTGCCAACAATACAGACTTACTGAATGTTCATTGAGTATAAACCACTGTTGAAGATAAAATGATGATGTGCTCAGTAACATAATGGATGTATTGATATTCCTGTTCACAATGTCATTACAAGTCCTCTTCTCCTGAGCTCTCAACTCTGATACAAGCCTGAAAGAAGAGTCAAAGGGCCAGATTAGCAAAGTTACACAATTTGTCCTCTTGGATCTAGCTCAAGACACTGATGGGCAAAAAGCATTATTTGTAATGTTTTCATACATATACATTGTGACCATGGTGGGGAACCTGCTTATCATGGTGACTATTATTTGCAGTCCTTCCTTGGGGTCTTCAATAATTTCTTCCTTGCCTACTTGTCATTTATGGATGCTGCACATTCTACTGCTATTTCACTCAAATTGATGTAGACTTACTCTGTGATAAAAAGACTATTTTCTTCCCAGCTTACATAGGCCAGCCCTTTGTAGAACACCTATTTGGTTGTCCTCTTTACTGTTCCCTGTGTTTTCATGTATGTTAGAACTGTTTTAAACTTTCCCATTGATAAATTTATGACTATGTTTTATAAGTTATCACACCCACGTTGAATCCTTTAACATACAGTTTGAAAAATTAAGAAATGAAAAATGGTACAGAAAACCTCTGGTGTAAAAAATTAACTGTAGATAGAATAAGATTGTCTCTCTTCATATAGCTATAGGGTTATGTAGGCAAGGTCTTTCCAGTGAGATTGTCAGATTTGTAATGGCAATTCAGGGATCCAGATTGAAAAAGCAGGATTTAGGAGCTCTCAGCTCAGTTAACATCTTGTCCCATCATGACCTCACTTTAACATGCAGGATCTCAAATTCTATATCCAGAGTGAGGGTGGACAAAGCTCTTTGGGTGCAACTGTACTAATGTACAGCTCTTTTATTCTGGTTCTTCTCTATTTTCAGACCTATAAACTAGAGACAGGATTTTTTTCACATTCTCAGCATACAATGGGGGAAGAGAGGAGTAGATAACCAAAAATAGGCACTCCTGTTCACAAGAAAAGGCTAAGGTGCTTTCTTTAGTGCAATTTCCTTAAAAACTTTGTAATATTTCTGTGCTTTTTTATTGGCATTTACAACATTATGCAAGAGCCATACTCACAAATATCTTTGCAACTGACTCTTCTTGGGTTTGAACTGAGTGTCTGTGTGTGTGCAGTGGGGTAATTCCCATTGGAGTATTAGAATTATTTTTGTTTAACTGGTAGGGTTTATGAGACACACTTTAAAATCTTTCTGATGTCTTCTCAAATAATCTTCCATTGACAACTTTGAGATGACAATTTTGAAAAGATCAACAAAATAAGAATCAAATAGATGCAATAAAAAGTGATAAATGGGATATCACCACCGATCCCACAGAAATACAAACTACCACAGAGAATACTATAAACACCTCTATGCAAATAAACTAGAAAATCTAGAAGAAATGGATAAATTCCTCAACACATACATCCTCCCAAGACTAAACCAGGAAGAAGTTGAATCTCTGAATAGACCAATAACAGGCTCTGAAATTGAGGCAATAATCAATAGCTTACCAACCAAAAAAAGTCTAGGACCAGATGGATTCACAGCTGAATTCTACCAGAGGTAAAAGGAGGAACTGGTACCAATCCTTCTGAAACTATTCCAATCAACAGAAAAAGAGGGAATCCTCCCTAACTCATTTTATGAGGCCAGCATCATCCTGATACCAAAGCCTGGCAGAGACACAATCAAAAAAGAGAATTTTAGACCAATATCCTTGATGAACATTGATGCAAAAATCCTCAATAAAATACTGGCAAACCAAATCCAGCAGCACATCAAAAAGCTTATCCACCATGACATTTATTATAACATTTAAAGCATGTGGCATTGGCTTTAATATCAGAAGCTAAGTGGCATTACTTACGTTGAGAGTCTTTAGATCTTTGGTTGGACTGGAAAGGGAAACCAGTTTTATTTTTGAAAACAGCAAGTTTGGGCTCTTTTATTTTTCTTTTACATTCTGCCCAATTGTGCTACTCCTTTTCTTTATCTTTTATCATCTTCACCTTTGTATAGTTCTAATTTGTTTTTATGCAGTTGTATTAACAGAAGCATTTACTGCATTGTATTTTCCCTACAAATAATAGAGTTCTCAGACATAGCATTAAATAACTTCAGTTTAATTCTCCCATTCAAGTGAGAAGGGGTTCATTGTCTTCTCCTAGCATTAGCTGACTTCATTTCACATATGACAGCAACAAGAGTTTTATTCTCTGAAGACAAGATAATGTCATGTGTAAAGAATAATAGTGTCAACTCTAGGTGTTATCACTCATCTCTGTTCTCCTTTCCCATCTGACATAATTTTTCCTTTTAGCTATTATGTATATAAACCCAATTCATCTTTTGATTAAGCCATTATTATACGGATTGTAAGGGGTATAATATGTCCATGTGATGTACTTCTTCTTCTTCATTTTTTTTTTTTTTTTTGGAGACGGAGTCTCGTTTTAATGCCCAGGCTGCAGTGCTGTGGCATGATCTTGGCTTAAGCAACCTCTGCCTCCTGAGTTCAAGAGACTTTCCTGCCTCAGCCTCCGAGGTAGCTTGGATTACAGGCATGCACAACCTCACTTGGCTAATTTTTGTATTTTTAGTAGAGACGGAGTTTCGCCATGTTGGTCATGCTGGTATTGGACTTCTGACTTCAGATGATCCACCCACCTCGGCCTCCCAAATTTCTGGGGTTACAGGCATGAGCCACCATGCCCGGCCTATGTGATATACTTCTTAGCTCATTTATGCCCACTGGCCTTGAGAAAATTTGTGCTTTGATTAAATGAGATTTGGGAAATCAAATTGGTAGATGATAAATTCCTTCAGTAGTCTGATAGTGTTTTCATTTGTAGCTTGGATCACAGGCTAAGTTAATTTCAAAGTGTAATTAAAAGTTTAATCAGGATAAATCCATTTGACATCATTAGGATGTATGGCTATTGATCCTTTGTAATAACCCTACAAGCTCTATCGTGGTTCTTGCCCCTAGAAAGTACTCTTTAAGGCTATTTAAAGCAGCATTTTTGTTATAACACCTTGGTCTTAATCATATTACTGGTTTGGTTGACTTTGTGACATATTTCATTATTCTTCCCATCATTGTACATCGTTCATCTCATATATCTAAGTGGCCACATGAAAATCCTGAGACAAAGGCTTTCTACTCCTTTTTTAAAAAGAGTGAAAACCTAAGTTCTTTGGAGGACCTATAGCACTCAATTTAATCTTCCCTTAGTATCCTAATAAGGCTTCCAGAATAGAATTCTCTGTTGATGGATTTCTTGGTCATCCATTGATCAGAGGCTTATCTGCTTGATCAAATGGTGATGTTACAACCCAGAATTCAGGAAATATTCAGACATTCCTCTGAGAGCAAGAACCAAATGCTCATGCATGGAAGGTTATGCTGCTCTTACATGTGGTCATTTCTCAGAGGACTTGATTTTACCTTCTTGGACCAAGGTTCTACTATTCAGAGGGAGAGTTTCAGCAGATTTTCATATAGATCATACCATTCAATTTGAGAATCTCTATTAGGAAATTAAATATCTTGCTTATCTTTAGCCAGAAAGGAATAATTGCATTTATACCAGTAATCAGTAGGAGTGGAAACCTCTGTCAGAGGTTCTATTTGTTCTGAAAGTTATGCTTATAAATATGACATAATTCTCAGAGCCACCTCCTTGAACATTTCTACATATGCTATTTTCATTTTATTAAGAAACTTCATCATGTCATGCTATCTTTTTGTAACTGGCCCTCTAACATTACCCATGACATCAATGGCACTCATGATGAATTAATTTGTGTCTCTGTGAAAGTACAACCACTTCCCACAAGTTGTTTTACAAATGGGCTTCCTCTGGCCACTCTATTAAGAATATTGAATCTCAAACACCAGTGTTCATCATACGGTGGAGTCTCCAGTTTGCATATCTTCATATAGTAAACAATTCTAAAAACAACTTGGCATTAAGGTTATTGGGTTCCAATGGCATTGTGTGAGTAACTTTCCATTATAAACGTCCTAGAACCATTGTCATTTCTTTTCTGATACTAGGATGTGAACCAGATAGTAGTGTATTTGGTAAGGTTTGTAAAATGTCTTTGATGGTCATGGACGATGTTGTTCCAAGGAACTTGTCTGATGAGTCCAAACTCCATATTTTGGCCTGCCTGATCAATCACAGTAGACTAGTGTTATTTATTGTCACTCCCATACTGCTCCAAGCTTCTTCTGAGGAATGAAATATGATGTTATCAATAAATTAATCAAATCTAAATGAACTAATTTATTTCAATTATGTTTATTTCAATATTTTATTTCATCAAATTATGGTAGTGTGCTAAGTATACATCCTTAGGGAAAATAGTAAACATATTTTGCCTCTTTTCCTACATAAAACTGAACTATTCATGATATTCCTTTGATTGTGAAAATTCATCTGGAAGCATAAAGATATGGAAATTGCAATTAAATTTTGAAAGAAAAATGAGACATTCTGGATAAGACAGATTATAAGGTTATAACAATTAAA
Organism: Pan paniscus; assembly: GCF_029289425.2. NCBI lineage: Eukaryota > Metazoa > Chordata > Mammalia > Primates > Hominidae > Pan > Pan paniscus. The sequence goes on from NC_073258.2 coordinate 56,220,514, forward strand.
ACAATGCCATATGTTTCACATATATACATAGGTATATAACTAATAAAACTTATATATTCCTTCACTATCCTATACATATTTAAATTGAGGATGTTTCAGTTAAGATGTTTTTGTTACAAATGACAAAACTCAATTCAAACTATTTTGAAATATAAGGATATTTATTAGTTGGCTAATGTAAGTGTAAACTTCAATGTTATGACAAGCTTCAGGGTAAGTTGACAAAACTGATTAATTATTTAATGGAAGAGCCCATTTCTTTGTTCATTGTATCCTGTGAATCATCTGTTGGATTAAATCTGGCTCTCCTATCATGAGAATTTTTGCTATCTGTAGCCATTTAGAGAAGGATATTTTTCACAACTGTAACAGTGGTAATTACCTGATTATGATGTGAAATGGAGATGTTATAACACAATGTTGGCAGGGAATATTTTTGTCTTCCAGGTGACTTACATGGGCACATCTTGTCAAACCCTTGTCCTCTTGTGATAATAAATGAGAATATACAGGAGTCCGGTTCTGAATGAGTATAGTGTACAGGGATGAGACATTTTGGGCATGAAGGTCTAAGCTCCACCTTTAAGTAAGTCATGTGATCAGTAGTGGTGCTAGTAGAAGGTGAAGTGGGAGAAATAGAATTGACAATGGAGGAATAAGATGGTAAATCGCAGTTGCAACTCTGTCATCAGCCATGGTGGCAAGTGACATAGTTTGTCCCTTAAACTTTCTCTTCTAATTTTCCCCCAGGAAAAGAATCCTAAAGAAGCTGTTCCCATGGGTATATGAAGAAAAGGATTCAAGCGACGTAAGAACTAGGCTGTGATACATCCGAGAATGTACTTTCTTGCCCTCCCTTTAGGAAAAAAGGTTAGGTTTTTCCAGCTGCTGGGCCTGCTGTTAGTAGATAACCTTCAGATATTAGCCACTTCAATATCTGTAGAAGCTGCAGAAAGTCACCTCACCAAAGGTCTCATGCCCTTTCCCAGAGAAGTTCTTTTTTGCATCTAGATCAGTATTTAGGTGTCACTGGAGTGCAAGTGGGAAATATGGCCTTGTTCTAGAAGGGAATATTTCATTTGATTAACAAATTGCAGAATCTAAGTAATATGCACTGGCGAGAATTGGAGGAATGTGTGGAAATGGATCTTGTGGATATTGGAACGAAGAAAGTCAAAATGGATTGCTGCATGGGGGAATGTTTATTAGCATTGGGAGAATTTCTCAGAATATTTGTGGCATGGTATATGATGACTAAAATTTACTGAGCACATACTGTGTGTCAAACATATAGAAGAGAGCATTTCAAGTTCTCAGGTTAGGGTTGCCTAGCTGGCCTCACAACTCACCCTTTAGGAAGCCATTTCAACGCCCTATTTGCTTAGCTTCCAGGTGATGAGAAATATGATTATACCAGTAAATTCTATTCTGGTGAGTGATATGTTTTACTTTATTTGCTAGAAATGTTTCTTCTGGATAAAGAATGAATGAGAAACCATGGCAATGGAAAATGGATTCTACCCCATGAATAATAAATAAGGTGAGTGTTAGGACAAATATATAATCAGAATGTAAGATGACAAAATGCTGTCTTCTCCAGACTGAGGAGTTGCAATGAAGTAAGCTGTCACAGAGTTGTTGGCTGGTTTCCCATGCTATTTGTATTGTGTTAAGGACTCAATGATGGGCGTTGCTGATGGCATTTTGCATCTTGAGCACAGACAGTAGCCAGAGCAGACATGGTGAAAGGCAGATGATATTGTGCATTGAGGCTTTGTAGAGCATTCATCTCTGCAGCAGTGACTTCAAAGGTAACTAGGAAAAAGGCTGACTGACATCCAAAGTGCAATTCATGTTTATGAGATTCCTGGAAGCTTCCTTGGCAGTAGATTTTTTTGTTAGGCATTTATGTTGGAAACTAACATTGTAGTATTTGGTATTTATTTTGAGAGATTCATCCACATACTGTTCTTCCAGCTACTTTGTCATCATTTTTACATTTTTAAATTCCCAACTTCCTCAATAGCTTATCCAACCTTTTAGCCAGGGTCCATTTTCAGTATAGATCCATAAGTATGGTTGTCATTCCTTCCACATACAGTGGAAAATCAGACTGATGGCTCAAAATACTGCCCTCTGGAAGGCTTTTCCTTCACTCCAGTGCTTCCAGACCACCTTCCAGGGACAGTGCAGCATTTGCCTACTTTTGTCTTTTTTTGCCATTCCATGCAGATTGGTTACTTCTTTTGTTGTTGTCATCTTTCAAGCATAGTTTATTTTTTATTTTCTCTAGCTTTATTGAGGTATATTTGACAAAAATTGTATAATATATATTTAAGATGTACAATGTGATGTTTTAGTAAATGTATACATTGTGAAATTATTACCACAAACAACATGTTCATCAACTCACATAATTAACTTTTGTGTGCGGTGAGAATATTAAAGATGTATTTTCTCAGCAAACTTGAAGTATCCAATATGGTACTACCAAGTACAGTCTCTATGCTGTAACTTAGCTCTCCAGAACTTACTCATTCTGCATAACTGAAACTTTGTACTCTTTGACCAGCATCTCCTCATTTCTCCATCTCCGCAGTCCCTGTCCATCACCATTCTACTCTCTGCTCTTATTAGTTTGACTTTTTTTTTTTTTTTAAGATTCCACATATAATTGAGATCATGTTGTCTTTACCTTCGGTGAGGAGAAAAGGGAACCCTTTTACATGGTTGGTGGGAATGTAAATTGATACAGCCATTATAGAAGACACTACAGAGGATAGAACTACCATATGATCCAGCAATCCCACTACTTGGTATGTATCAAAAGAAAATGAAGTTAGTATCTTGAAGAGATACCTGCACTTCCAGGTATACTTCAGCATTATTCATAATCACCAAGATATGGAAACAACTTAGGTGTCCATCAACAGATGAATGAATAAAGACAATGTGACATCTCTCTCTCTCTTTCTCTCCTTTCTCAATCTCTCTCCATCCATCCATCCATCCATCCATCCATCCATTATCTATCATCTATCTCTCTCTCTATCTATCATCTTGAGCTATCTATCTATCATCTAATCTACGCACACACACACACATACACATACATAAAATATGGTATTATTAACTACAGACCTCATCCTGTAACTTACATCACCAGTATTTATTCATCCAACATAAATGAAAATTTGTACCTTTTGCCCTTTGTGTTTGTCTATATAATGCAATAATATTTCATAATAGAATATTATTCAAACCTTCAAAATAATATTATGTTATTTTTGAATACATGAATGAAGGACTTAATAAGCTCTTTGTTTTATTTTGTTTTTAATTGACAAACAGTAATTGTATGTATTTGTGGGGTACACTGTGATGTTTTTATATCAAGTGCGATAACATGGATGTACCTAGAGGACATTATGCTAAGTGAAATGATTTCCTGAATAGATATTTAGTACACTGTTTTTCAGACTTTACTATTTTCTAGCAAATGCAAGTAATATTTTTAGCTGAGCCTTAGAAGCTCTGATATGTTGTGTTTTCATTATTAGGCTCATAGTATTTTCTACTTTCTGTGATTTATTTTTACTAATGGATTTTTTAGAAGCAGTTTAATTTTGAGACATTTCCTTTGTCTTCTGGTTTTCACTGCTTCTTTTAAGAAATAGTCTGTCAGTCATATTATTTTCTTTTTTCTTTTTCTTTCTTTCTTTTTTTTTTTCTTTTGAGACAGGGTCTCTCTCTGTTGCCCAGGCTGGAATGCAGTGGTGCCATCTCTGCTCACTGCAAACTCTGCCTCCAAGTTCAAGCAATTCTTATGCATCGGCCTCCCATGTGGCTGGGATTACAGGCACCAGCCACCACACTCACCTAATTTTTGTACTTTTATTAGAGACACGATTTCTCCATGTTGGCCACACTGGTCTCAAACTCCTGGCCTCAAGTGACCCACCTGCCTCGGCCTCCCAATATGCTGGAATTACAGGCCTGAAGCACTGCGCCTGGCCTTATTATTATTTTCTTGAATGCAGAGTGTTCTTAAAAGTTTTGTCTGTATTTTGCTTTTATTCTGCTGTCCCTTTTCTGTTTATCCTTTTTAAAGAAATTATTCTTTTTAAAATTCATTTTTCATGAAACTTTCAACACCTTATAAAATTCATAGCTTAGTATCATCCAGTAGTTTTAGAGAATTTTCAGCTATATCTCTTCAAATAATTTGCCTACCTGATTATTTTTCTTTTTCTGGAATTACAATTAAATTAAAAGTATGTCAGAGTTTTGTGCTATGTCCTTTATGTCTCTTTTATAATATTTTCTTCATTTGCTTTTTTTTTCTCTCTGCTTTGGTCTGTGTATTTTCTTCTAACATTTCTTGTAATTCACTAATTCTCTAATTTTTCATCTAATTTGGCATAAAATCCAATCATTGAGTTTTTAATTTGTTATTATATATTTTAGATTTTCAATTCATTTGGTTCATTTTATTATGTATCTGTGTTTTAATATTTGTACACACTAAGCTTAGTTAAAATGCTTATTTTTCATTATTCGGGTCATCTATGTTTGTTTTTGTTGCACTTCTCCTCAATCAGGCCATGTCTTCTACACTCTGATACTTTCTTTGAATGCCTGATTTTGCATATGAAATGTTCAGGAGGCAATTAATTTTTTTTTCTTTAGGAGGGAATTTCCTATATTTTTACTGAAGAGTTAGGACTGGAGTAGTAAAACAATCCCAGATAATCTTAATTCAATCAAGAAATTAGATGATGCAAGCTGGACTGCAGTTCCTTTGAGGACTGCACCATTGTCTGTGCATTCCTTCTCCAAGAGTAAATCCCCTTGTGGTCTCAAATGAAAGCCTTGTTTACAAAGGACTCTTTTCCTTGGTACACCTTCAATTCCACGTGTTGTCACTTAGGGTAAAGCATCTACCAAAAGTCTCACACAACTTTTCAGACTATCATTTATGGCTTTTAGAATTATTTCATAGTTTTAGAGAAAAGAGGCTCCAGATGCAAGGTTCTGACCTCTAGCTTTTTTTTTTTTCTTTTTTGAGACAGGGTCTTGCTATTTTGACCAAGCTGAACTCAAACTCCTGGGCCCAGGGGATTCTCCCACATCAGTCTTAAAAATAGCTGGGACTACATAACATGCTGATTGGCCTGGCTTTTTCCTCACCCAAATCTCATCTTGATTTTTAATCCCCATAATCTCCATGTGTCATAGGAGGGACCAAGTGAGAGGTAATTGAATCATGGGGGCAGATTCCCCCATGCTGTTCTCATGATCATGAGTGAGTTCTCATGAGACCTGATGGTTTTATAGGTGTCTGGCATTTCCCCTCATGGCACTCATTCTCTCTCCTGCCACCCTTTGAAGAGGTATGATTGGAAGTTTTCTGAGGCCTCCCTAGTCTTGTGGAAGTGTGAGTCAGTTAAACCCCTTTTCTTTATAAATTACCCAGTCTCAAGTATTTTTTATAGCAATGTGAGAATGGACTAATGCATATGCATTTCTCCTTTTAAAAATAAGTATATATTGTATCTATATTTAACTTTCCAATTTGGGGATATGTATGGATTGCAGAAAATTACTATGGACTTTGGAATATTTTTGGCAATCTCTATGTTAGTTGATATTTTTTATGTATTTTTATCATTGGAGGCAATAAATTCAGTTTCTAAGCTGTTGTAGGAATCATCTGATCTAACAAACATGTTTGTGTCATTTAGAGAGTGGAAAGCATTAGTAGTTATTTGAATTTAGCCAGAAGGGGCATAGAGAATGATGGCTTATTTTTATATTAGTTCTCCATCTTGGAGTCATAATTTAATCCACAGTATCTTTGATCATATCTGATAGTTCTTCAGAATTAAGGATATGTTTGTTTATCTGTTACCACATACCAATAAGAGATCACAGTGCTTATAGACATGATCTTAAAATTTTTGAAGTGATACCTATTATATTTGGGTGGATGAATTTAATCCATTTATTAGGTAAGTTGAAAATGACCAATTTTTAATGGAGACTGTTAAGTGATAAAGACCTTAGCTGGTTCAGATAAGTATTTATGGGACTCTTTACCTAAGGTTCTTATGACACAGAAGATCCAATATTTAACTAAACATATGATGAGATGAAGGTGATAAATGAAGCCAATGGTAAGCCAAGCAATGAAAATAACAATGGAAACACTTAAGCACTGCTACCTTGTTGGCAAAAAATAAATAAATAAAATACAAATAAATTCTTTATTATAGAAAGTTACTGAATTGTTAGTGGAATAAAATTCAAGGATTGAATTAATGAACTACACATCATTATGGTTATATCTGATATAGAATCAGGCCTTGATCAAAAGCCTGTATTCTAACCTAAAACTACAAATCTGTGATTACCTATTTTTCCAAGAATCAGAATGTCAACTTCCATTCTTAGTCTCTGTGCCTCTGAGCCTCAGGTCTTCTTGGGTTGGACTTTCTAACAGGAAGGGTAAGCCCTTCCTTGCTATGCTTAGGACAGAGAACTTGGGGCTGATTTTCCCCTTCATTCTGGCTGAAATATTACTTGCCTTACCTCAGCATTTCATAATGTGAAACTCATAATTTATTGTTCAATTTACTTTCAAATTTTTCTTTTCACATTATAGGCTTTTCACATTACTTGGCATTTAGCTGCTGTTCCTTGGAGAGACCCAAGTGTTTTTCCTCTAGGGATTTTCTAAGGGGGAAAAAAAGTGTTCAGAGAGATTACTTCATTTGCATTTATTCCAAATATTCGCATTAACTAATTTATAATGACCTACTGTATCTTTTATTTAAAATAGTGATGATGTAAAAGTCATAGGTTGTGTCTACACATAAATGGGATAATTATGTTCATGATAGAATAACCCAAGAGATATCTGAAGAGTTAAATTTCTGCCTAAGTTAGAGTATGTGTTCAGTCCGTATGAAGTCCTCTGGTTGTGATGTTTTATGTCATATCCTGTATTTCTTGTAAAAATTTGTTAAAGTTCTCAATTAACTGGGATGTGGTGGGGGAGATACAGGAACATGTTTTTAATTAGGAATGAAGTGATCCTAGGGATGTGCTGTTTGAATGATATTTGAATGACTGAAGACTGGAGAATTTGGCTTTTGCCAGTAAGAAAGCTCTGTTTTTGTTTCTCCATGAAGTTAAATTTTAGCATTTTCCTTTTTAGGTACAAAGCTTAATAGCTGGGTACATGAATGTTACCATACATTTTCAATCACAGTAAAGTACTTCTGGTTGTTTTGCCATAATTGAGGAAAGTTTTGTATAATTAATTTTAGTGTTGGTACCTTTTTGTTTACTTGTGTCACCAAATAAGGGTCTTGTCTAGGTTAATTTCCACTAATTATGTCAATTTTTATATAGTCATGCAAAGATAGTGTATTGTTTTTCTATGAAGAAATTTTCCAGCAGGTAAGAATACTTATTACCTTTCTACATTATGTTTAAGCATCTTTACATTTTGGTCATCTGCTTTGGATAGTGCCATACTTCTCTAATGACTGAGATAATGTGAAGTCTGTGTGAGACTGTGGAAACTGTAGCCAGTAGACACTATTTCTATATCCATGGATCAGCCGTTTATACCCATGTGTTTTATGATCACACATACATGCATACACGCCTGAGGTATCTACATTAACGTTTAGTGAAAGAAGCATTGGTTTTCTGGACCACAATATGAGTATTTGAAACCACTGACAAGAGATATTAATTGAAAATTCATGTGATATGTTGAAACGTAGCTAATGTCTTAAACACCATGTGATTTTGCTGAAGGGATTCTAATTGGGAAAGTAAAGCTAGCAAACATAAACAATTCTCAAAATATGCAATGTATATTTGGTTTTAATATATAGCCTAATTTGTTTTCCTTTTCTATTTTCCAAACAAGAAGAAAGACATGTTCCATATTACATGTATAATAAACCAATTTATTTTTAATCATAATATTTATTTATGGGATGTTATATTTTATATCATTTATTAATAAAGATGTATAATTATTTTCAGATATATTTGATTAGGGAGTTTAAAATTGCAGATCATGTCAAGTGTGTTAGAGTGTGAAAGAACCAATGCCTGTTATGTTCTGGAAGCATAATATGGGTTTTTACTTATTAATCTAAAAATTATCCCAGCAATCATTCTAGTAGGTATATATGCTCAGGAAAGTATCCAGTCTACTGTAATTTAAATAGATTCATAAAACTTCGAGTGTTAAGTAAAATATTGTAGAGATTTTTATGTTTTTATGGCATTTTATCATTCGAAAATATCATGTCCTTAGGAAATTATGTTAAATCATTTTTTTCTAGAAAAATGTTAACTTAGCAGTTTACATTGAAAGCCTAGTAATGCTATCTTTCAGTTTCTAAAGTATTATATTTTTAATTAATTAAATTATAGAAGATAATTTACATACCCTATTTTATACAAGTAAACATTTAAACTGACAAAAGAATTATCCTGTTGAAATCTAGTTTTGATGATGAAAGAGGGAAAAGGCACTAAACCTTGCAGCAAGTAAGGTGTGAATAAATAACAGAATTGGCTATAGACTACATTATTCCCTTGTGTTCTTCAGCAGGTGCATCTCTATCAGTCTATAGCTTCAACAGTGATAGAACTCTGAAATCAGCTGGAAGTGTTAATGTGAATGAGACATGTGGAATGTTCATCATAGCTGGCTTCTAGAGACAGCTCAAACTCTCTCTGCACACATGTCCTCTTCCACTGCCAGATTTAAGTAATGAAATCACCCTGTCTACATTTGAGGTTTAGTAATTTTGCCATTTTCCTCAGCAGTGAGTAATCAGAAGGTTTGGATTTGTATCTGTACTTGTCTCATTGTTCTCTGTAATTTAAGTTTGTCCTTAACTGTCAGATCTAGGGACTTTGAGGAACAATGTGTTCCTTTTTCCTTTGAATTTTGTTTTTTGTTTGTTTGTTTGTTTGTTTTTAACTATGATCCTGTCTGTGTTTATTATGCCTACCCCAAAAAGCTTCCTGAGTCACCCTGGTAACCCACAGGAGGTTGTACTTCCAGTATTTCCTCACTAAATGGGATCTTTCTGGAGAAAATTTTAAAAGAATCCTAGCCTCACTTAATTATCTCATTAATCTTCTTATAGTTTGTGAATACTCATTTATTAACTACAATTTCTCTGTTTTCTGATTTTAGCCTTCTTTTCCTTTCCTGAGCTTTCCCCGATGGTGGGTCCAACTTTTTCACTATAATTCTGCTTGCTTCTCATCAGGATACATTCCATTACAGGTAAAATTACTACTTGTGTAATTAAATCATTATTTTCTAAGGCATACAATTTTATTGTGTGCCCCCAAAAGGCTTTCCTGAATTATAGGTCTCTTATTTTTTTTTTCCTGGACTATTTCTATAAATCTTTGAAAGTTGACAAAGATCTGCATGATTTGTTTTGATTCTATGTTCACAGTGAAGCATTCAAGAACACTAATAGTAGCTATCATTTTTTGAGCCCTTCCCAGGTGCCAGCCAGCGTTCTAGGCTGGCTAGTGTTCTAGTTTTATTAAAACTAAGTAAAGGACTATTGTCTAAGAGGTAAGGACTATTGGGATCTCCATTCTAAGAATGATGAAAGTAAGGGACAGAGGGCTTCACTAAATGGCCCAAAATCTCATAAAAAATAGTGAAGCTGAAGTTGTAGCTGAAGAAGTGTGGCTCCAGTATCCACATTATTCACCATGTTCTACACTTTCTCTCTAAATGTGTCCTGGATCTTAAGTAGGTGCATACTCAGTGAGAAACTTATACTCATTATTTATTCACTGTAATCATGAAATCTCACTGACTACCATTTTTCATTTAAGAATCATGAGCTTGGAAATTCTTATTTAATTATAAATTTATAAAAAATCTAAAAAAAAGTCAACAGAATACCATAAAAGAGAGGTACACTAATAGTTTAGTAGATAGTTGACTAGAAAGGATTCTGAATTTCTCAAATTTAATCCCTGTGTTTTCCAGGGAGCAAACTGAGACAGACTTGTAAATGCATTCAGAAAATGACTCAAATCCAAGCCTTCTTACACTGAACGTGGAATTTCTCTTAGAGTATGCTTGCTTTTGGAATCTGGTAACTAAGATTCTATTTTTGAGTACTCTTGAATTCTAAATAGTGTTATAAATAAAACCATGTCCCACTGCTCTGTACCCCTTTCTACAGTGTCTATTTTCTCCTCTCTCACTACCTAGCTTCTCCCAAGAATTCAGAAAAACATACTCATGGCATATTTGGTAGTTGGTGATAGTCATGAGTTAGTTCACTTGAGTTCAAATTAATTTTTGAAAACCAGAATATTGTGTGTAAGTGTTATAAAAATTGGAATATAGGCAAGGATAGAACAGAGAGAATCACAGCTCCTTATTAAGTTGAACAAGGAGTCAGATTAAGTAACTGCTACAGGGAACAATGTAATAAATAATATCATAGCATTTATACATTCAGAGTCCTGTCTTTTGGCATTTAATGAAAGACTAATGAAGACTGAACATACTTTGAGTCAAGAATGCATGAAGTCTAACAGTAGAGGGCCGGAGTACTGAGTGAGGTAGTTCAGAAGATGTTATTCTTGGTGTTATACAGATCATATTATAAAGATACCAGAAATACAAACATAAAGGACTAAATCTACATCGATTTATTTATTTAGAGTTTATTACCACCAGCAGAGACTAATTTTCTTGAGACCAAGGACCCATTGGCTATTCATCACAGCTGATTCTGTGCCCAGAAAAATGTTTTAAATAAGAAGTTACAAAATTATGAGTGGCTGTTGGGACTTTAAGTCTTCCTCTGTATAGAATATTCACTAAAACATAGAGGCAGAAGCCTTTACCTGTAGCTGAAACTAAAATCTTTGAGGAGAAATATAATTGTTAAGGGAAGATGTGCTCTTTGGATGAGAAACTCAATAGAGACTTACTAAGTATTTATTGTGTGTAAATCACTATGCAGGATACAACAATGAGATGTGCTCTGTGACACAATGGATGTAACCTTATTCCTGTTCACTACTTCATTAAAGGTCATGCTTTCCTGAGCTCTCACCTCTGATGCAAGCCTGAAAGAAGAAAAAAATGAGACAGAATAAAAATATTACAGAATTTGTCCTCCTGGGCTTTTCTCAGGATCCTGATGTGCAAAATGCACTATTTGTCATGTTTTTACTCACATATATTGTGTCAATGGTGGGGAACCTGCTCATTGTGGTGACTATTATTGCCAGCCCTTCCTTGGGCTCCCCAATGTACTTCTTCCTTGCCTGCCTGTCATTTGTAGATGCTGTGTATTCCACCAGCATTTCTCCTGTATTGATTATAGACTTACTCTGTGATAAAAAGACTATTTCCTTCCGAGCTTGCATGGGCCAGCTATTTATAGACCACTTGTTTGGTGGTACTGACATCTTCCTTCTGCAGGCATGGCCTATGATCGCTATGTGGCCATCTGTAAGCCACTGCACTATTTGACCATCATGAATCATGAAGTTTGTATTCTTTTCTTGGTGTTGGCGGTGACTGGAGGTTTTTTACATTCTTTATTTCAAATTGTTTTTGTGTACAGTCTCCCTTTCTGTGGCCCCAATGTCATTGGCCACTTTTTCTGTGACATGTACCCATTATTGGAACTGGCGTGCACTGACACCTACTTTATAGGCCTCACTGTGGTTTTCAATGGTGGAGCACTCTGCATGGTCATCTTCACCCTTCTACTAATCTCCTATGGGGTCATCCTAAACTCCCTTAAAACTTACAGTCAGGAAGGCAGGCGTAAAGCCCTGTCTACCTGCAGCTCCCATATTACTATGGTTGTCCTGTTTTATATTCCCTGTATTTTCCTATATGTTAGACCTGTTTCAAACTTTCCTATTGATAAATTCATGATTGTGTTTTATACAGTTATCACACCCATGTTGAACCCTTTTATATACACGTTGAGAAATTCAGAGATGAGAAATGCTATAGAAAAACTCTTGTGTAAAATTAACTATAGTTAGACAAAGAATGTCCGTCCTCCTGTAGATAAGGAGGTACATAGACAAGGTCTTCCTAGTGAAATTTTCAGACTTCTAAGCGTAATTCAAGGATCCAAAGTGGGACGACAGGATTTAGATGCTCCCAGCTCAACTAAGAAGTCATCCATCATGGCATCTGTTGAAGTTCAAGTTCTCAACCTCTATATCCAGACTGAGAGTAGGTGGGTCTGCTGGGGTTCAGATCCTATTGTGCACTTTTTAAATTATGGTTTTTCTCTATTACACATCTATTGAGTCAGAGTATTTCTTCCACATGCCCAGCACAGAGTGGAGAAAGGGAGGAATAGGTAGTTAAAATAGATGCTCCTGTTCCAAAAGGAAGGCTATGGTGCTTCCTTCTATGTAGTTTATTTAAAGACTTTGTGGAATATACAAGTACCATATTCACAAATACCTTTGAAACTGGCCCTTCTCAGACTTGGGCTGAAACTCTATGTGCAGTCAGATAATACTTTTAAGAATCTTAGAAATATCTCTGTCTAGTTTAAAATACTTTTGAGACACACCATTAAATTTTTCTGAAGTCTTTTCAATGTGTCTTAACATCTACAACTTTGAAATAACTTTCATTTTGATGACCTTTATTATTTTTAGAGTACTTAGCTCTTTGCAGGGACTGGAAAGACACCATTTTTATCTTTGAAACCATCAAGTTCTGGCTTTTTTATGCAATATATATGTTTTTTAAAATCTATGACTTATTATAAGACACAATGCTATAAGAAACACTATAACTTTCAATATTCTATTTGGAAATTTTAGCCAAGTCCACCTATTCACTTAAATACATTTTTTATTTTCTACCTTACTATAGATGACAGAATTGCTAAATTTTTTCAGCACTAGATAGTGACTCACTCTTTTTTACAGCCTCTGGAACAGTTACATCTGTATTTTCAGCCTTTACTTACAGTATCCTGGAGGCCCTTATTTTTGGGTACAAAAGCCAGTTCCATACACTTTAAATTGTTGTTGTGGAATCATCACACCTCAAGGTGTCACTTTTTATTCTGGTCCTGTATTCATGTATGGTGCAGGGCTCCACAGTTTTTGTGATTTCAAACAACCATCATTTTATCTCAAAATTTTGTGAGTCAGGAATTCAGATAGTAGTTTGCTGGGTATTTCTTCTGTTTTGTTTGGCAAGGACTGAAGTATCTGTCTTATTCAGCTGATAATTGAGTTTTATGTAAATACAGGATAATTTAATTCATACTTATATCATATTGGAAGGGATCACAGTAAGAGATGCACTGGGTCCCTCTTCCTATCTCTTTATATGAAGGAACAGAGGATCACTCCAGAGAATAGTCCAACTTTTTATATTGTGCTCAGAGATCTCAGTAGTAAAAATTAGATGGGTCTGTCCAGTTAAAGGCTATGTCCAGAAATGACACAATGTCACTTACATCACACTATATTTGTCATAGTGATCACATGACAACCCCCCCCCCCAGATTTCAGGTTTTACAGAAGTAGAAGATAACCCTTGATGTGGAAGTGGAAAAGTCACTTTGCAGAACAGCATGCAGAACAATTATCTACATCTCAAAAAGAGCATATTGGAGTTTTACTCATTTTAAGTTGGATCTGTAAATCATCCTGTACTGACAACATCTTAGCAATGTTGAGTTTTCTAATTCCTGAATACAGTATATCTGTCAGGTATTTCAAATGTTTAGTTTTGAAGGGTTTTGTAGTTTATATTCATGTACGGAACTTCCTTATCTATTCCTCAGTGTTTATGTTTTCAGATTTCATCACAGATTTTTAGTTTCTAGAAAAATTCCAATTGTCATGGTTGCTAGTATATGTAAAGGAAAATCAATTTTTTATTTGACACTTGGGTCCTACAAAGTTGCTAAATTGACTTCTTATTCCTACAAAGTTATTCTTTAGGGTTTTCCAAAGCACTATCACATTATCTACAAGTAATGAAAACAGATTACATGGAAAGAGATAGGGGTGTTTCAGTTTTTCTTTTTGTGTCATTTTTAGAAGGTTGCCCTGTCCTTACATTTTACCTAATTCATCTAAGCTGTCAAATTAATTGAAACGATGTATTTCATAACAATCCTTTTCCAACCTTTTCAGTCTAAAGGATCTATGGGGTCAGTATTTGTTTTATGATTTCTGATATTGGTAATTTGAATTTCTCTTTTCTTTTGATCACTGTTGCTGGCAATTTATCAATTTCATTATAAAATACCAACTTTTGGCCATTTTCATTTACTCTATTTTATGTTTTCCATTTTATTGGTTTTGATCTTATTTTTATGTCCTTTCATTTAATTACCTTGGCCTTTATTTACTCTTCTTATTCTAGCTTCTTAAGGTGAAGGCTCAGATGGCTGCTCTTAATCATTTATTTTAAATGTAAGCATTTGTAGCTATGCATGTTTCTTTAAGTACTGTTTTGATCACACCTCACGCATTTTGATATGTTTTGGTATTGCTGATTTATAAATATTTGCTTCTTTCCATTATACTTTTTTCTTTGATTTATAGGTTCACTAAATATTTATTGTCATGCTTCCCAATATTTGAAGCATATTCTAGATATATTTGTTATTTATTTATTCATGGCAAATTATTTCAAAACTCAGTGATTCAAACAATATGTACTCATTCTCAATTTTCATAGGTCAGAAAACTAAGGATGGTTTAGCAAGTTCCTATGCTTCAAGGTCTCTCACGAAACTGTAATCAAGGTGCTGGTTAGGGTTACTATCTCATACGAAAACTTGGCTGAAGAAGCATCCACTTCCACACTGGTATTGAGAAATAGGTTTTATTTTTACATTAGTTCTTCATCTTGGAATCATAATTTAAATCACAGTATCTTTGATCATATCTGATAGTTCTTCAGAATTAAACATATGTTTGTGCAAGGTTTAGCAATTGCCAGTAAGACAGCACAGCACTTATAGACATGCTCTTTGAATTTTAGCAGTAATGCATACTACATTTGGGGTGGATAGATTTAATCCATATTTTAGGTAAGTTGAAAATGACCAACTCTTAGTGTAGCCTGTTATGTGATAAAGACTTTAGCTAGTTCAGAGAGGTATTCATGGGACTCTTTATCTAAGGATCTTATGACATAAAGATCCAATATTTAACTAAACATTTAATGAGATGAAGGTGTTCAATGGAGCCAGTGGTAAGCCAAGTCATGGAAATAACAATGGAAGCACTGAAATACTACTCCCTTGTTGGCAAATAAAAATTTCTTTATTGTAGAAACAGTTATTGAATTGATATTGGAATACAATTAAAAAATTGAGTTAATGGATGTATTAGTCCATTTTCACACTGCTGATAATGACATGTCCAAGACTGGGAAGAAATAGAGTTTTCATTAGATTTACAGTTCCACAGGGCTTGGAAGGCCTCAGAATCATAGCGGGAGGTGCAAGGCACTTCATACACAGCAGTAGCAAGAGAAAAATGAAGAAGATACCATTCAAGTTGAGATTCGGGTGGGGAAACAGTCAAACCATATCAATTGACTACTGATCATTATATTTATATCTGACATAGATACAGGTCTTGATCAAAAGCCTGTACTCTAACTTAAAACTGCAACACTGTGATTACCTATTTTTGCAAGAATCAAAATATCAACTTCTGTTCTTAGGCCTTCTGCCTCTGAGCCTCAGAGTTTCTTGGACACGGACTTTCTATTTTTTTTTATTATCATACTTTAAGTTCTAGGGTACATATGCACAACGTGCAGGTTTCTTACATATGTATATACATGTGCCATGTTGGGAAAGCATTAGGAGATATACCCAATGTAAATGATGAGTTAATGGACATGGACTTTCTAACAGGAAGAGTAAGGCCCTCCTTACTGGGTACATTTTTAGTGAAGAGAACCTGGGGCTGGTTCTCCTTTAATTCTGAATGAAATATTACTTGCCTTACCGAAATATTTCATAATGTGAAACTCAAAATTTCTTATTCAATTTACTTTAAAATTATTCTTTTTATATTACAGGCATTTCACATTACTTGTCATTTAGCTATTCTTCCTAGCAAGAATCAAGTCTTTTACCTCTAGTGATTTTGTAAGAAAAAAGTATACAGAGAGGTTACGTCATTTGAATTTGTTCCAAATATCTTAATTAACTACTCTATAATGACCTTACTGTCTCTTTCTAAAATATTGTTGATGTAAAATTCATAGACTGTCTACACATATAAATGGAATAATTATTTTTCTGATAGAACAATCCAGGAGATATCAAAAAAGTTAAATTTCTGCCCAAGGTAGAGTATGTCTTCAGTTGGTATCCAGTCCTCTACGTGTAATATTTTCTTGAAATGTCTGCCATTGCTTGTAAAAATGAGTGAAAGGTCTCAATTTCCTGGGATGGGATTGGGGAGATATAGAGACATGTTTTACTTAGGAAAGAAGTGGTCTTAGGGATATGCTACTTGAACGACTGAAAGACTAAAGAGTTCTTCTCTCTGTGCAAAATCTCTGTTATTGGATCTTCCATGAAGTTAAATCTCAGCATTGTTCTTGTTAGGTAAAAAGCTTAATAGCCGGGTACATGAATGTGAAAAATCCTTAATCACAGTGAAGTACTTATGGTTGCTTCACCATAATTGAGGAAATATTCAAGTAACAAAGTTTAGTGTTGATACTTGTGTCACATAATAAGGGTGTTGTCCAGGTTAATTTTCACTAATTAGGACAATTTTACATAGTCAAGCAAAGACAGTCTTTTTGTTTTTCTATGAAGAAATTTTCCAGCAGGTGAGAATATTCAATTACCTTTCACAGTAAATACTGTCACTATGTTAAAACATTATTATAGTTTTGTCATCTGCTTTGGATAGTGCCATACTCCTGTAAAGACTGAGATAATGAGAAGACTGTGTGGAACTATGGAAACTATAGACACTAGGAACTAATTCTATATCTATGGATTAGGCATGTATATTCCTGTGTTTTATGAGGACACATAGAGGAAAGAGGTATCAATGGCAACCCTCAGTGAAAGAAGCATTGCTTTTCTGGACCAAGATGTTAGTATTTGAAACCATTGACAAAAGACATTTATTAAAAATTTCTATGATATGTTGAAATGTAGTGAATGTCTTAAAAACCAATGATTTTATTGGACAAATTCTAATTGGAAAAATTAAGCTAGCACACATAGAAATTTATCAGTATATAAAATGTATATTTGGTTTTAATATACAGGCTAATTTATTTTCTTATTCCATTTGGCAAATAAAAAGAAAAACATGTTCCATAGTACATGTATGATAAATACCACAATAGATGTGTAATCTTAGTTTATGGGATATTATTTTTATATGATATTTTCATAAAGGTGTACAATTACTTTCATTTATATTTGATTAGAGAATAAAATTCCAGATCATGTCAAGTGTGTTAGAGTGTAAAGTAACCAATACCTATTATGTTCTGGAAGCATAATATAAGGTTTTACTTATAAATCTAAAAATTATTTCAGGAAACATACTAATAGATATATATGGTCAGAAAAGCACCTAGTCTACTGTCATTTAAATAGATTTATAAAACTGTGACTGTGAAATATTATAGAGTTTTTATTATTGTGAAATTTTGTCTTTTGAAAATGGGATGTTCTCAGGAAAGTATGTTAAAACTGTGTTAAATCAATTTTTTTCTAGAAAAATGTTAACTTAGCAGTTTACATTGAAATCCTAGTAATGCTATGTTTCAGCATTTAAAGTATTATGTTTTTAATTTAAGCTATAAAGGATAATTTTCATACCTTATTTTTACAAGTAAACATTTAAATTTCCAAGTAGAATTTTCCTGTCGAATCTAGTTTTATTGATGAAAGTGGGAAAAGGCAATAAACCTTGCAGAAAGTAAGGTGTGAAAAATAACAGAATTGGCTATAGACTAATATCAAGGTGCAGGTTGGGACTACAGTCTCATATGCAGGCTTGGCTGAGGAAGGATCCACTTCCAAGGTGGCTGTTGGCAGCATTAATTTCTCAATAGAAATGAAAAAACTTTTGAGAGTGTAATTCTACTTATATCCCACAGCACCATAAAATTGTTTTATATACTTTACTGCTACATGTTATAAACTCCAGAATATATTACTAATCTCACCTTAAACCATTAATTTTATAAATCAATTAAGAGAAGAATTATTTTGTGTATATTATTTCTACTATCTTCATTATTTTGAGAAAATTGATATTCAAGTAATATTGCTTTCTTTGTGCTGAGGAAATTTATCTTGTTGTATTTTTTGTAATGTAGGTCTACCGGCTATGAGTTTTCTCACCACTCAAATATTTAGCTTATTACTGAATTGCACAGAGGCATGTTGAGACTACATTAATTTCTCCCTTATGATTCCCAAAATAGATGAAAGCTTGAAAGAGTGAGTAGAAATATTAGCAGCTTACCAGTGCAGAGGGGCGAAAAAAAGCTTGGGGGTCAATTTCTGCATGATTAGAGTCACTTATTAAATACTTCAGCTTTCCATTGAAACTTAAGCAGATTTATGTCTCAGCATTAATGACTGCATCCCAAAATTAAGAAGTGTACTATCACATTTTTAGACATTCCTTTTAGTAGTTAATTCTTGCATTGCTGTAAAAAATTATTAATACTTGAAACTGGGTAATTTGTAAAGAAAAGTGGTTTTGTTAGTTTATTGTTCCACAGGCTGTACAGGAAGAAGGATTCTTGCATCCGTTTGACTTCTGGGGTGGCCTCAGTAGATTTACAATCATGGTGGAAGGCAAAGTGGGAGCAGGTCCATCTTAGTAGATAGCAGCAGGAGCAAAAGGGGAAAGTAACACATAATTATAAATCACAAGACCTCATGAGAACTCACTGTCATGTTGACAGCACCAAGGGGGGATGGCATTAAAACATGAGAAACTTCCTCCATAATCTAATCACCTCCAACATTGGGCATTACATTTCAACATAAGATTTGTGTGGGGACAGAGATCAAAACCATATCATTCTGTTCCTGGCCCCTCTAAAATCTGATGTTCTTCTCAACTTTCAAAATACAATCATGCTTTCCCAACAGTCCCCCAAAGTGTTAACCAATTCCAGCATTAACTGAAAAGTCCACAGTCCAGTCTTGTCTGAGACAAGGTTAGTCCCTTCCACCTGAGCATGTAAAATCAAAAGCAAGCTAGTTGCTTCAAAGATACAAAGAAGGTGTAGGAATTGGGTACATACTTTCATTCCAAGATGAAGAAATCATCCAAAAGAAAGGGGTTACATGCCCCATGCAAGTCTGTAAACTAGCAGGGCAGTCACTAAATCTTCAAGTTCCAAAGCAATTACCTTTGACTCCATGCCTCACATCCAGGGCATACTGGTGCAATGAGTAGGCTTCCAAGGCCTTGGGTAGCTCCACTCATGTGACTTTACAGGGTTCAGCCAATGCAGTTGCTCTTAATATCCTTTGTTGCTCTTGAGGGGGCCTGTGGCTTTTCTAGGTGCAGGGAGCAAGCTTCTGGTGGAGCTGCCATTTTGGGTTCTGGAGGATGGTAGTCCTCTTCTCAGAGCTCCACTAGGTGGTGACCCAGTGGGTACTCTGTGTGTGGGCTCCAGCCCCACATTTCCCCCCTGCACTGCCCTAGTACAGATCCTCTCTGATGCTCCTCCCCATAGCATGCTTCTGTCTGAACTTCCAGGCTTTTTGATACATCCTCTGAATCCTTGGTGGAGGCTCCCAAGCCTCATCTCTTGGAATTTGTGCACCTGCAGGCTTAACACCACGTGGAAGCCTTCAAAGCTCACAACTTTCATCCTCTGAAACTTCTGCCTGAGCTGTACCTTGGCCCCTTTTAGCTATGGCTGGATCTGAAGTGGCTGGGATGCACACAGCAGTGTTCCAAGGCTGCTCAGGGAAACAAGGCACGGAACATTCCCAGAAATCCATTTGCTTCTCCTAGGTCTCCAGGTCTATGATGGGAGGTGCTGCTGAAAAGGTCTCTGAAATGCCTTTGAGGGCTTTTCCCCATTGTCTTGCTTGTTATCACATGGATCCTCTTATGCAAATTTCTGCAGCCTGCTTGAATTTCTCCCCAGAAAATGGGCTTTTCTTTTCTACCACATGGCCAGGTGGCAAATATTTCAACCATTTACACTCTGCTTTCCATTTAAATATAAGTTCCTTTTTCAGATCATTTCTTTGCTCATTCATATGAGCTTAGGTTATTGGAAGCAGCCCGGCTGTATCTTTTATGCTTTGCTGCTTAGGAATTTCTTCTGCCAGATACCCTAAATCATCACTCTCAAGTTCAAAGTTTGACAGATTCCTAGAAAAGGGGCACAATGCAGCCAGACTTTGCTGAGTTTGGCAAAAGTGACCTTTATTTTATCCAGTTCCCATTTAGTTTTTTATTTCCTTCTGAGACCTCCTCAGTCTAGAGTTTACTGTCCATTTCACTATCAGCATTTTGGTCACAGCGATTCAAAAAGTCTGTAGGAAGTTCCAAACTCTCTCTCATCTTCCTGTCTTCTTCTGAGCCCTCTACACTCTTCCAGCCTCTGCCTGTTACCCAATTCTGAAGCTCTTCCACATTTTCAGGTATCTTTATAGAAATGCCCCATGCTTTGGTACTAATTTTTTGTATTAGTCCATTCTTGCATTGCTATAAAGAAATATCAGAGAGACTGTAATTTATTTTTAAAAAGAGGTTTAATCAGCTCATTTTTCTACAGGCTGTAACTGAAAGCATGATGCTGGCATCTCCTCAGCTTCTGGGGAGGCCTCAGTAAATTTACAATCATAGTGGAAGGCAAAGTGGGATCTAGCACACCTTACATGGCAGGAGCAGAATCAAGAAGGGGAATTGCCACATATTTTTAAACAACCAGATCCCATGAGAACACAGTACTCTGATGACAGTACCAAAAAGGGATGGTGTTAAATCATGAGAAACTTCCTCAATAATTCAGTCACCTCCTACAAGGCCCTACCTCCAGAATTGGGGGTTACATTTCAACATGAGATTTGGGTCAGTTAGGACACAGATTCAAACCATATCTTTTTTTAAAATCATTTGGACTACTCCATTTCCTTCTTTATCTTTTATCATCTTCATTTATTCACATTTATGATTTTTGTTTATTCAATTGTATCAACAGAGCCATTTATTGCATTGTGCATTTTTTCCAAATAATATAATTATGAAGCAGAGCATGAAATAACTTCAGTTCTCTCATTCATGTGAAAAGGAGTCTAGTATTTTTCCCTGACACTAACTGACTTCATGTCATATATGAGAGAAAGAGTTAATAGTTTTATTCTCAAGAGTCAAGATAATCTCATGGGAAAATAATAATCATGTCCTTTCTAGGAATTATTTTTGATCTATGTGCTCCTTTCCCATCAGCTATGATTTTTTTCAATAACTTATTACTCTTTTAAGCCCAGTTTTAGCTTTTATTAAGCCAATATTATGTGAGTTTTAAGGGATATAATATGTCCATGTGATGTACTTTTTAGCCCAGTTATGTCCATGGGCCATGAGGAAATCTCTGCCTTAGATCAATGAGATGTAATTGGGTGGGCAAATTTGCATTATGTAGTGTTTCTGTAGATTGACAGTGTTGTCACTTGTGGCTTGGGTCATAAGCTAAGTGAATTCCAAAATGGAAAATCTATTTAAGGATACATCTCTTTGAAGCCACTAGGATCTATGGCTAATGGTCCTATGAAATAGATAACAAACTGTGTTGTAATATTTGACCCTAGCTAACACTCCTCAAAGTGTTACAGAACTTTATTCTTCACCACATTTTGGTTGGCTTAGTGGGCTATGTCATTATTATGCTTATCATTATATGTCATTCATGCATATATTCAAGTGCCCACCACCTCAAAAGCCTAAGCCAGTGGGATTCTCTTTCTTTTTTGAGTCAAAACCTGGGTTCTTTGGTGGATCCTATGCCCACTTTAAACTTCCCTCAGAATACTTGTATGACCTTCCATAGTAGCATTCTCTGTTGCTGAATTTCTTGGATATCCATTCATCAGAAGCATTTCCGCCTATCCAAATGGTGAGGGTACCACACAGGAATCTGAAAATATACAGACATTGCATGGAGAATCAAATGCTACGTGCACTGAAGGATATGCTGCTAATACATATATTCCTTCAGGGGAATTAATTTTGCCACTTTGACCAAGGCTTTACAATTCAGAGGGAGAATTTCAATAGATTTCTGTAATAATCATACCCTTCGATTACAGAAATTTAGTATTTTGTTTTTCTCTGGTAGGAAATGTATAATTGCATTCATATCACTGATCAACAGGAGTGGAAACCTCTGTGAGAGGTTCCTTTTGTTCTGAAAGTTAGGCTTATGAATATCATACACTTCCCAGAGCCACCTCCTAAAATATGTTTGTGCAAATTCTATTTCAATTTTATTAAGATATTTGGTTGTGCTATGCTATTAATGACATTAAAATGTGTCTTTCTGAAAGCCCAATAACTTATCAGTAGTTGCCATTCCAATGGGATTTCCCTGGACATGCTATCAGGAATTTGAATCCCAAATTCCAGTAATCATTACAGGATGACTGGATTAGGTTTCTGCTAGAGTCTCCAGTCTGCATATGTTCATATATTCACACTTCCAAAAATGACTAGACATTAGGTTTCTTGGGTATAATGGCATTGCATGAGTAACTATGCGTTATGAATCTTAGAGTCCTTGTAATTTCTTTCTTTTTACTAGGATGTGTAGGAGCTAGTGGTATAATTCTAAGGTTTGTGAAATGTCTCTGATGGTAATGGACCACGTTTTTCCCAGAATCTTGTATAATTAGTCTAAGATCTCTTTTTTGAGTACACCGATTAATCACATAGACTAATAATATTTACTGTAGTCCTGGTACTCTTCCATGTTGCTTCTTCTGAAGAAGAAACTATTACAATGTTATCAAAGTAATAAATTAATTTTGATTATGTTCATGTCTAAATTTCGTTTCACCAAATTATAGCATTATGCTAAGTATATACCTTTGCAGAAAAATGGCAACCATATGTTGCATTTCTTTCCACATAAAAAGTAAACTATTCTGGATATTCCTTTAATCCTAAAAGTTGATCTGGAAGCACAAAGATATAAAATTTGTAATGAAATTTTGAAAGACTAATGAGCCATTATGAATAAGGCAGATTATATTGTTATAACTATTAATATAATATGTTGCTTTTTGAAATATAATTGTAAAAAAAGTGCCTGTAAATTAAAACATTCATAAACACACTGAAAATGCAGCTGCTTCAGTTTTGATGTTTCTGGTTCAAATAACAGAACACTGAATTCAAACTTTTTTGAAATATAAAAAATTTTTTGATTGGCTATCATAATTACACTTTTCAATGTTATGAAAATTTTCAAGGTTAGTTGATATAATGGCTCAATTATATTTTTAAAGAGTCTTTTTCTTTGTTTATTTTGTTCCATGTGTCACAGTATTGGATTAAATCTGGCTCTCCTATCAGGAGAAGGGTTTCTATCTGTAGCGATTTAGAGAGTACTCTTCCCACAACTGCAGCAGAGGTAAATGACCCAATTGTGATGTGGAATAGAAGAGTTATAATATAATGGTTGCAAGAAATAATGCTTTTTTCTTCCTGTTGACTTACTTGAGCACAACTTGTCCTTCTCTTTTCCAATGGTGGTAATAAAAGAGAACGTGCAGGAGTCCATTCCTGAATGGATATTATGAACAGGGATGAGACATTTTGAGGGTGAAAGTCTAGACTATACCATTGAATAAGTTACGAGACCAGTAGAGATGTTAGCAGAAGGTGAAGTGGGAAGAAATTGATAAGTAAGAAGACGGTAAATAGCAGTTGCAACTCTGAGATCAGCTGCAGTGGCAAGAGACATAGTTTTTCCTTGAAACTTTCTCTTCTATTTCTCCTCAAGTAAGAGAATCCTAAAAGAACTGTTCTGATAATGTGTAGAAATACACAAATTTAAGTGGCATAAGGGGTATATTGTGGTGTATATGAAGAGGCCATGCCCTTCCCTTCATTTAGGCAAGAAGGATATATTTTTTTCAGCTGTTGAGTGTGCTGTTAGACAGCATTGAGATGATAGCGCATTCAATATCTGTAAAGGTGCTTTACCTCATTTACTAGAAAAGGTATCCCCTGGTTAGAAATGACAATGATTGTGGTACCATGGCAATGGATATTGGATCATTCCCCATAAATAATAAATAAGGCTAAAGTACTAGGACTATTATATAGCCAGAATATATAATATAATGACAAGATGTTGTTTCCACTACACTGAAATTTGCAATGAAGTAAGCTGTCACAAGCTTGTTAGTTGTTTCCCTAGCTATTGGTGCCATGTTAGGGAGGTAATGATGGACATTGCTGATAGCATTTTGGACCTTGAGCACTGACAGTAGCCAGAGCCGCCATGGTGAAAGGCAGATTATGTTCTTCTTTGAGCCCTTGTAAAATATTCATCTCTGCCATAGAGACTACAAAGATGACTGGGAAAAAAATTCATGACTGACATCCAAAATATAGTTCAAGTTGCTGACCACATTTCTGTAAGCCTCCTCTGCAGTAGATTCCCTTTGATAGGCATTTATGTGGAAAACTAACTATTGCATTTGGTGCCCATTCTGGGATATCCATACCACTCCACTTGCTTTGTAATCTTTTTTCCATTTTTAAATTTCCAATTTCCTCAATTTCTTATCAAATATGTTAGCCATGTGCTCGAATCTTTGTGGACCCATAACTCAGGCTATTTCTCTTTCCACATGAAGTGTAAATCCAAACATAATCCTCAAAATACTGCTCACTGGGATATTTTCCTCCACTTCGTTGCCTCAGTGTCACCTTCCAGGGAGAGTACTGTGTAGCATTTGTCCAGTTTCACTTGTTTTTGCCATACCAAGCAGATTGGTAACGTCTTTTGTCATTGTCTTTCAAACATAGTTTGTTGTGTGGTTTTTAGTGTTATTGAGGTATACTTCAAAAATATTTTATGTACTTAAAGTGTACAATATGATGTTTGATATGTGTACACCTTGTGGAGGGATTACCACTATGTAGCTAGTTAATGTATCCATTATCTCACAGTTACCTTTATTTGAGTTAAGAACGTTTGATGTATATTATCTTAGCAAATTTAATGTATCCACTATGTATTACTAATTATGATCAACATCCTGTACCTGAGCTCTTCAGAATTTATTCATACTGCATTACTGAATATTTTTATCCTTTGACCAACATCTCATTTTCTTCAATCCCAGCCCCTGGCAACCAGCATTCTAGTCTCTGCCTTTTATGAGTTTGACATTTTTTAGATTGCACCTATAAGTGAGATGATGTGGCATTTATGTTTCAGTAGAGGAAATAGAACCCTTATGCACTGTTGTTGGAAATGTAAATTGCTATGGCCATTAGAGGAAACTCTATGGAAGTTCCTCAAAAAGTTAAAATTAAAAATATGATCTAGCAATGTGACTTTTTGTAATATATGTAAAGGAAATGAAATCAGTATCTTGAAGGATGCCTGCACTTCCATTTATAGTGCATCATTATTCACAGTAGTCAAGATATGAAAAAAAGTCTATCAAAGATGAATGTGTAAAGAAAATATGTATCCAATATGGAATGATATTTATGTATCTATATACCTAAAGTTATATTATTAATTATAGTCATCATGCTGTACCTTACATTACCAGAATTTATTCATTCCGTATAGCTCACCATTTTTGCCTATACATATAATACAATATTATACAATATATACATATGTGTAATACAATATTATTCAACCTTAAAATAGAAGAAAATCTTCCCATTTTTGATAATATATGGATCTGTAGGACTTTAATAACTTCATTACTTTATTTCACTTTTAATTGATAAATAATAATATGTATTTATAGGGTATAATATGATGCTTTTAAATCACTTGCAGTATCATGGGTGAACCTGGGGGGCATTATGCTAAGTGAAATGTGTTCTTGAATGAACGTTTTGTGCATTAATTTTTCAGTCTTCATTATTTTCTAATTAATAAAACTAAGATTTATGCTACTTTTACAAGCTTGGTAGATTGTATTTTTAAAAACCTTAACATCAAAATATTTTCCAATTTCCATTGTAATTTATTTCACCAATAGTTTGTTAAAAAATGATTTACTTAACTTTCAAGTATGTAGAAATTTCTGGAGAATTTATGTTTTTTTATATTTTTATTTTTCTATAAGTTATTGGGGGTACATGTGGTATTTGTTCACGAGTAAGTTCTTTAGTGGGGATTAGTGAGATTTTGTTGCACCCATCACCTGAAGAGTAAATACTGCCCCGTATATGTAGTCTTTTATCCCTTGCCCCCTCCCACTCCCACTCTTCCTCCCAAGTCTCCAAAGTCCATTCTATCATTCTCATGCCTTTGCATGCTCATAGCTTAGCTCTCACATATCATTGAGAATATATGATGTTTGATTTTCCATTCCTGAGTTACTTCACTTAGAATAATAGTCTCCAATCTCACTCAGGTCACTGCAAATGCAGTTAATTCATTCGTTTTTATGGCTGCATAGTATTCCATCATATATATATATATACATCTCACAGTTTCTTTACCCACTTGTTGATTGATGGACATTTGGGTTGGTTCTGAGATTTTGCAACTGGGAATTGTGTGGCTATAAATATGTGTGTGCAAGTATCTTTTTTGTATAATGACTTCTTTTCCTCTGGGATAGATACACAGTAATGGGATTTTGGATCAAATGGTAGTTCTACCTTTAATTCTTTATGGAATCTCACCACTGTTTTTCACAGCAGCTGTACTAGTTTACATTCCCACCAGCAGTGTATAAGTGTTCCGTATTCACTGCATCCATGCCAACATCAACTGTTTTTTGATTTTTTGATTATGGTCATTCTTGCAGGATTGAGGTGGTAGTGCATTGTGGTTTTGATTTGCATTTCCCTGATCATTAGGGATGTTGAGCGTTTTGTCATGTTTGTTGGTCATTTGTATAACTTCTTTAAAGAATTGCCTATTCATGTCCTTAGCCCACTTTTTGATGGGATTCTTTTTTTTTCTTACTGATTTGATAGAGTTCATTGTAGATTCTGGATATCGGTCCTTTGTCAGATGTGTAGATTGTGAAGATTTTCTCTTACACTGTAGGTTGTCTGTTTACTGTGGCTGACTCTTCGTTTTGCCATGCAAGAATTCTGTTTTTTAATTAGGTCCCAGCTATTTATCTTTGTTTTTATTGCATTTGCTTTCGGGTTCTTGGTCATAAAATCCTTGCCTAAGCCAATTTCTAGGAGGTTTTCTCCAATGTTATCTTCTATAATTTATATAGTTTAAGCTCTTAGGATTAAATCGTTAATCCATCTTGAGTTGGTTTTTGTATAAGTTGAGTGATGTGGTTTCAGCTGCATTTTCCTATGTGTGGCTAGCCAATTACCCCAGCACCATTTGTTGTAAAGAGTTTCCATTCCCCATGTTAGGGTTTCATTTGTTTTGTTGATGATCAGTTGGCCATAAGTGTTTGGTTTTATTTCTGAGTTCTCTCCATTGGACTATGTGTCTATTTTTGTTCCAGTACCACGCTGTTTTGGTGACTATGGTCTAATAGTATAGCTTGAAATTAGGTAGTGTGATGCCTCCAGATATGTTCTTTTTGCTTAGCCTTTCTTTGGCTATGTGGGCTCTCTTTTTGTTCCATATGAATTTTAGAACTGTTTTTTCTAATTCTGTGAAGAATGATATTTTGATGGGGATTGCATTGAATTTGTAGATTGCTTTTGGCAGTATGATCATTTTTGCAATATTGATTTTACCATCCATGAGCATGGGATGTGTTTCCATTTTTTTGTGTCATCTATACTTCTTTCAGCAGTGTTTTGTAGTTTTCCTTGTAGAGGACTTTTGACTCCTTAGTTAGCT
This sequence comes from Pan paniscus, assembly GCF_029289425.2. Lineage (NCBI taxonomy): Eukaryota > Metazoa > Chordata > Mammalia > Primates > Hominidae > Pan > Pan paniscus. The sequence goes on from NC_073258.2 coordinate 56,248,616, forward strand.
ATATCCCTATTTATTTATTTATTTATTTATTTGAAGCTCTTGTAAAACAGGTTGAGTTCCTGATTTGATTCTCTACTCAGTTGCTGTTGGTGTATAGAAGAGCTACTGATTTTTGTATATCAATCTTGTATCCAGAAACTTTGCTGAATTATTTTATCAGTTCTAGGAGGTTTCTGTAGGAGTCCTTAGGGTTCTCAATGTAAAGGATCATATTTTCAGCCAGAGTCCAGGAACCTTTTTTGTTGGAAATTTTAAAGTTACCATTTCAATCTTGCTGCTTGCTATTGGTCTGTTCAAGGTATCTAATTCTTCCTGATTTAAGCTGGGAGGATTGTATTTTTCCAAGAATTTCCTCCATCTCTTCTAGGTTTTCTACTTTGTCTGCATAAAGGTGTTCATAGTAACATTGAATGATCTTTTTTATTTCACTAGTGTCAGTTGTAATATTTCCTGTTTTGTTTGTTAGTGAGGTTATTTGAATTTTCTGTCTTCTTTTTTTTTGGTTAATCTTGCTAATGGTCTATCAATTTTATTTATCTTTTAAAAGAACCAGGTTTTTGTTTCATTATCTTGTGTAATTTTTTGTTTGTTTGTTTGTTTGTTTCAATTTCAGTTAGCTCTGCTCTGATCTTGGTTATTTCCTTCTTCTGCTGGGTTTGGGTTTAGTTTGTTTTTGTTTCTCTAGTTCCTTGATGTGTGACCTTAGAGTGTCAATTTGTGCTCTTTCAGTCTTTTTAATGTAGGCATTTAGGGCTATAAACTTTCCTCTTACCACTGCCTTTGCTGTATCCCAGAGGTTTTGATAGGTATAGGTTGTGTCATCAGTTCAAAAATTTTTTAAATTTCCATCTTGATTTTGTTTTTGAGCCAATGCTCATTCAGGGGTACGTTGTTTAATTTCAATGTATTTGCATGGTTTGAAGTTTCCTTTTGGAGTTGATTTCCAGTTTTATTTCACTGTGATCTGAGAGAATGCTTGATAGAACTTCAATTTTCTTAAATTTATTGATGCTCATTTTATGGCCTATCATATGATCTATCTTGGAGAAAATTCCATGTGCTGTTGAATAGAATGTGTATTCTGCGGTTGTTGGATGAAATGTTCTGTATATATCTGTTAAAGTCCATTTATTCCCAGGTATGGTTTAAATCCATTGTTTCTTTGTTGACTCTATGTGTTGATTACCTGTCTAGTGCTGTCAGTGGAATATTGAAGTCTCCCAGTATCATTGTGTTGCTGCCTGTATCATTGTGTTGCCCAGTATCATTGTGTTACTCATTTCCTAGGTCTTTTAGTAATTGTTTTATAAATTTGGGGGTTCCAGTGTTAGGTGTGTATGTTTAGGATTGTGATATTTTCCTGTTGGACAAGGCCTTTTACCATTATATAATGTCCCTCTTTGTCTCTTTTCACTGATGTTGCTTTAAAGATTGTTTTGTCTGATGTAAGAATAGCTACCCCTTCTCACTTTTGGTGTCCAGTTGCATGAAATATCTTTTTCTACCCCTTTACTTTTATTTTATGTGAGTCCTTATGTGCTAGATGAGTCTCTGGAAGACAGCAGATAATTGGTTGTTGAGTTCTTATCTATTCACTAGTTCTATATCTTTTAGGTGAAGCATTTAGGCCAATTACATTCAATGTTAGTATTGAAATGAGAGGTACCGTTGCATTAACTGTGCTCTTTGTTGCCTGTGTACTTTATTTTGTTGTTTGTTTGTTTTTACTTCTTAACTTTTATTTTTCTTTTGTAGGTCCTATGCGATTTGTGCTTTAAAGAGTTTCTGTTTTGTTGTATTTCCAGGATTTGTTCTAGGATTTCATACTCCTTTTAGCAGCTCCTGTAGTTGTGGCTTGGTAATGGCAAATTCTCTCAGGATTTGTTTGTCTGAAAAAGACTACCTTTCCTTGATACATGATGCTTAGTTTCGCTGGATACAAAATTTTTGGCTGATAGTTGTTTTACTTAAGGAGGCTGAAGATAGGGCCCCAATCCCTTCTAGCTTATAGGGTTTCTGCTGAGAAATCTGTTGTTAATCTGATAGGTTTTCCCATGTAGGTTACATGGAGCTTCTGTCTCACAGTTCTTAAGAGTCTTTCCTTCATCTAAACTTTGGATAACCTGATGACAATGTGCTTAGGCCAAGATCTCTTTGTGAGATTAGTTTCCCAATGTTCTTTGTGCTTCTTGTATTTGGATGTCTAGGTCCCTAGCAAGGCTGGGGAAGTTTTCCTTGGTTATTTCCCCAAATATGTTTTCCAAACTTTTAGAATTCTCTTTTTCCTCAGGAACACTGATTATTATTAGGTTTGGTCATTTAACATAATCCCAGACTTCTTGGAGGCTTTTTTATATTCTCTTATTCTTTTTTCTTTGTCTTTGTTGGATTAAGTTAATTCAAACACCTTGTCTTCAAGCTCTAAATTTCTTTCTTCTACTTGTTCAATTCTATGGCAAGACTTCCTAGAACATTTTACATTTCTAAAAGTGTGTCCAAAGTTTCCTGAATTTTTGAAATTTTTTTTATGCTATCCATTTCCTTGAATATTTCTCTCTTCATTTATTGTATCCTATTTTGGATTTCCTTGCATTGGGCTTCACCTTTCTCTGGTCCCTCCCTGATTAGCCTAATAACTAACTCCTGAATTCTTTTTCAGGAAAATCAGGGATTTCTTCTTGGTTTGGATTCATTGCTGGTGAACTAGTGTGATTTTTTAGGGGGTGTTGAAGAGCCTGGTTTTGTCATATTACCAGGGTTGGTTTTCTGGTTCCTTCTCATTTCGATAGGCTCTGTCAGAGGGAAGTTCTAGGGCTGGAGGCTGATGTTCAGATTATTTTGTCCCAAGAGATGTTCCCTTGATGTAATATTTCCCCCCTTTTCCTGTGGATGTGGCTTTTTGTAAGCCAATATGCAGTGATTATTGTCTCTCTTCTGGGCGTAGCCACCCAGCGAGTCTACCCTGCTTTGGGCTGGTACTGGGGGTTCTCTGCACAGAGTTCTGTGATGTGAACCATCCATGGATCTCTAAGCCATGGATACCAGTGCCTGTTCCAGTGGAGGTGGTGGAGGGTGAAATGGACTCTGTGGGGGTCCTTAGATTTGGCAGTTTAATGCTCCATGTTTGTGCTGGTTGGCCTCTTGCCAGGAGGTGGCGCTTTCCAGAAACCATCAATTGTAGTAGTGTGAAGAGGGACCAGCCATGGGTGGGGCCCTAGAACTCTCAAGGTTATATGCCCTTTGTCTTGCATTACCAGTGTGGATAGGGAAGTACCGTCAGGTGGGGGTGGGGCTAGGCATGTTGAGCTCAGACTCTCCTTCAGTGGGTCTTGCTGTAGCTGCTGTGGTGGATGGGTGTGATATTCTGAAGTCGCTGGTTTGTGTACCTAGGAGGATTGTGGGTGACTCTGCTGAGTCATGCAGAATGTCAGGGTAGTGGGGGGAAGCCGGCAGTCACAGGCGTCACCCAGCTCCTGTGCAAACCGAAGGACTGGTCTCACTCCCACCATGACCCCCGCAGCAGCCTGAGTCTGTTTCCGGGGGGAGGGTGAGCCGGGCTTGAAAACTTGCAGGTGGATTTCTGCCGCCCAGCTGTGAAAGGGAAGTACTTTAATTCTTTCTTCATCTGTGAAGTCTGCAAACCGGATTTGAGCCCTCCTCCGAGTTCTGGCCAGGAGACTTCTTATCCCATTCAAATTGTTACGAGGTTCAGCTACAGAAGTCCTTCTCCCTGGGAACTTTCACCCCCTGCTCCTCTGGCCACTCTCCTGATGGATCTCTGTGGTGCTGGGCAGAAATGAGCTGTCTGGAGAACCAGTGAGCTCCCAGGGCTTTTCTGCTGTTTCCTCTACCCCTGTATTTTTCTCACTCTCTAACTTGACTCAGCTCCAGGTAAAGTTGGGAACTTCTCCTGCAAACAGACCTTCAGCTTCTCCAGTGCGGGAGTGTGTTCAGGAGAGGACGGTCTCCCTTTCCCACTTCTGCAATTGGGACACTCACAGTATTTGAGGTGTCTCCTGGGTCCTGCAGAAGCAGTCTGCTTCCTCCAGAGGGTCTGTGGGTCCTCTCAGGATTGCTGGTTTTTTCTTGTACTCGATCTGGAGCTAAAATTCACAATGCAAGCCTCTGTAAGCTGCTCTGTCTAGAGCTGCAATCTAGTCCTCCCTTCCTGTCCACCGTGGTCCCTAAAATCCTTAGTTTTAAAAATACCTGTGACTACATAACATCCTTAGATAGTTTGGCTTTGTCTGCACCCGAATCTCATCTTGATTTTTTAATCCCCTTTATTCCCATGTGTTGTGGAAGGGACCAGGTGGGAGGTAATTGAATTATGGGGATGGTTTCCCCCATGCTGTTCTCTTGATCATGAGTGAGTTCTCATGAGATCTAATGGTTTCATAAGTGTCAGGCAGTTTCCCTCCTGGCACTCATTTTCTTTCCTGCTGCCCTGTGAAGAGGCATGATTGTAAGTTTCCTAAGGCTTTCCCAATCATGTGGAACTCTGAGTCAGTTAAACCTCTTTTCTTTGTAAATGACCAAGTCTTGGGTATTTCCTTATATCATATGAGAATGGACTAATATACATGCATTTCTTTTTTTAAAATAATGTATATTGTAACTATATTTAACTTTATAATTTGGTAATAGGTATGGATTGCAGAGAATTTCTATGGACAATGAGATATTTTTGGCATTTTTTACATTAGTTAATATTTTTATGTACTTTTTATTATTGGAGCAAATAAATTCAGATTCTGGGCTATTGTAGGCATCATCTGATCTAACAAACACTTTTGTGTCATTCCAATAAGTGGGAAGAATTAGTGGTTATTTGAATTCAGTTCACCATCTTGGAGTCAGAATTCAACCCATGATATCTTTGGTCATATCTGATAGTTCTTCAGAATTAAAGATGTGTTTGTGCATCTTTTACCACTTACCAATAAGAGAGCACTGTGCTTATAGACATAGTCTTCAAATTTAAATTGATGCTATTACATTTGGGATGGCTGAATTTAATCCACTCAGTATGTAAGTTGAAAGTGACCAACTTTTAGTGGAGCCTGTTACATGATAAACTCCTTAGCTGGTTCAGATAAGTATTTATGAGACTCTTCATCTAAGGCTCTTATGACACAGAAGATCCAATATTTAACTACATAGTGATGAGATGAAGATGTTCAATGGAGCCAATTGTAAGCTAAGTCATGGAAATAACAATGGAAGTGCTTAAGCACTGCTCCATTGTGGGAAAATAAAATTTGTTTATTGTAGAAACAGTTACTGAATTGACATTGCAATAAAATTAAAGGATTGAATGGACTACAAATCGTTATGGCTATATGTGACATAGATTTCGACCTTGATCAAAAGCCTGTACTCTAACTTAAAACTGCAGAAATATGATGATCTGTTTTTCCAAGAATCAGAATGTCAACTTCTGTTCTTGGGCCCTCTGCTTCTGAGCCTCGGGGCTTCTTGGACATGGACTTTCTAACCAAAAGGGTAAGGCCGTCATTACTGGGAATATGCTTAGGGAAGAGAACCTGGGGCTTCCCATTCATTCTGGCTTAAATACTAGTTGTCTTACTTCAGTATTTCATAATGTGAAACTCATAATTTATTGTTCAATTTTCTTTTCTTATTTTATTATTATTATACTTTTAAGTTTTAGGGTACATGTGCACAACGTGCAGGTTTGTTATCTATGTATACATGTGCCATGTTGGTGTGCTCCACCGATTAACTTGTCATTTAGCATTAGGTATATATCCTAATGCTGTCCCTCCCCACTTCCCCCACCCCACAACCATTCCCAGTGTGTGATGTTCCCCTTCCTGTATCCATGTGTTCTTATTGTTCAATTCCCACCTATGAGTGAGAACATGCATTGTTTGGTTTTTTGTCCTTGTGATAGTTTGCTGAGAATGATGGTTTCCAGCTTCATCCATGTCCCTACAAAGGATATGAACTCATCATCTTTTATGGCTGCATAGTATTCCATGGTGTAGATGTACCACATTTTCTTAATCCAGTCTATCATTGTTGGACATTTGGGTTGGTTCCAAGTCTTTGCTATTGTGAATAGTGCCACAATAAACATACGTGTGCATATGTCTTTATAGCAGCATGATTTATAATCCTTTGGATATATACCCAGTAATGGGATTGCTGGGTCAAATGGTATTTCTAGTTCTAGATCCCTGAGGAATTGCCACACTGACTTCCACAATGATTGAACTAGTTTACAGTCCCACCAACAATGTAAAAGTGTTACTATTTCTCCACATCCTCTCCAGCACCTATTGTTTTGTGATTTTTAATGATGGCCATTCTAACTGGTGTGAGATGGTATCTCATTGTGGTTTTGATTTGCATTTCTCTGATGGCCAGTGATGATGAGCATTTTTCATGTGTCTTTTGGCTGCATAAATGTCTTCTTTCGAGAAGTGTCTGTTCATATCTTTTGCCCACTTGCTGATGGGGTTGTTTGTTTTTTTCTTGTAAATTTGTTTGAGTTCATTGTAGATTGTGGATATTAGCCCTTTGTCAGATGAGTAGGTTGCAAAAATTTTCTCCCATTCTGTAGGTTGCCTGTTCACTCTGATGGTAGTTTCTTTTGCTGTGCAGAAGCTCTTTAGTTTAATTGATCCCATTTGTCAATTTTGGCTTTTGTTGCCATTTGCTTTTGGTGTTTTAGTCATGAAGTACTTGTCCATGCCTATGTCCTGAATGGCATTGCCTAGGTTTTCTTATAGGGTTTTTATGGTTTTAGGTCTAACATTTAAGTCTTTAATCCATCTTGAATTAATTTATGTATAAGGTGCCAGGAAAGGATCCAGTTTCAGCTTTCTGCATATGGCCAGCGAGTTTTCCCAGCACCATTTATTAAATAGGGAATGCTTTCCCCATTGCTTATTTTTCTCAGGTTTGTAAAAGATCAGATAGTTGTAGATATGAGACATTATTTCTGAGGGCTCTGTTCTGTTCCACTGGTCTATATCTCTGTTTTGGTACCAGTACCATGCTGTTTTGGTTACTGTAGCTTTGTAGTATAGTTTGAAGTCAGGTAGCATGATGCGTCCAGCTATGTTCTTTCGGCTTAGGATTGACTTTGTAATGCAGGCTCCATTTTGGTTCCATATGAACTTTAAAGTAGTTTTTTCCAATTCTGTGAAGAAAGTCATTGGTAGATTGATGGGCATGACATTGAATCTGTACATTACATTGGGCAGTATGGCCATTTTCACAATATTGATTCTTCCCACCCATGAGCATGGAATGTTCTTCCATTTGTTTGTATCCTCTTTGATTTCATTGAGCAGTGGTTTGTAGTTCTCCTTGAAGAGGTCCTTCACATCCCTTGTAAGTTGGATCCCTAGGTATTTTATTCTCTTTGAAGCAATTGTGAATGGGAGTTCATTCATGATTTGGCTCTCTGTCTGTTATTGGTGTTTAAGAATGCTTGTGATTTCTGCACATTGATTCTGTATCCTGAGACTTTGCTGTAATTGTCTATCAGCTGAAGGAGATTTTGGACTGAGACGATGGGGTTTTCTAGATATACAATCATGTCATCTGCAAACAGTGATAATTTGACTTCCTCTTTTCCTAATTGAATACACTTTATTTCCTTCTCCTGCCTGATTGATCTGGCCAGAACTTCCAAGACTATGTTGAATAGGAGTGGTGAGAGAGGGCATCCCTGTTTTGGACCAGTTTTCAAAGGGAATGCTTCCAGTTTTTGCCCATTCAGTATGATATTGGCTGTGTGTTTGTCATAGATCACTCTTATTATTTTGAAATACATCCCATCTATACATAATTTATTGAGAGTTTTTAGCATGAAGGGTTGTTGAATTTTGTCAAAGGACTTTTCTGCATCTATTGAGATAATCATATGGTTTTGGTCGTTGGTTCTGTTTATATGCTGGATTACATTTATTGATTTGCATAGGTTGAACCAGCCTTGCATCCCAGGGATGAAGTCCATTTGGTCATGGTGGATAAGCTCTTTGATGTGCTGCTGGATTCAGTTTACCAGTATTTCATTGAGGATTTTTGCATTGATGTTCGTCAAGGATATTTGTCTAAAATTCTCTTTTTTTGTTGTGTCTCTGCCAGGCTTTGGTATCAGGATTATGCTGGCCTCATAAAATGAGTTAGGGAGGATTCCCTCTTTTTCTATTGGTTGGAATAGTTTCAGGAGGAAGGGTACCAGCTCCTCCTTCTTCCTCTGGTAGAATCCGGCTGTGAATCCATCTGGTCTTGGACTTTTTTTGTTTGGTAAACTGGTAATTACTGCCTCAATTTCAGAACCTGTTATTGGTCTATTCAGAGATTCAACTTCTTCTTGGTTTAGTCTTGGGAGGGTGTCTTTGTCAAGGAATTTATCCATTTCTTCTAGATTTTCTAGTTTATTTTCATAGAGGTGTTTATGGTATTTTCTGATGCTAGTTTGGATTTCTGTGTGAACGGTGATGATATCCCCTTTATCATTTTTTATTGCATCTATTTGATTCTTCTCTCTTTTCTTCTTTATTAGTCTTGCTAGCGGTGTATCAAGTTTGTTGATCTTTTCAAAAAAAGCAGCTCCTGGATTCATTAATTTTTTGAAGTGTTTTTTTTGTCTCTATCTCCTACAGTTCTGCTCTGATCTTAGTTATTTCTTGCTGCCTTCTGCTAGCTTTTGAATGTGTTTGCTGTTGCTTCTCTAGTTCTTTTAATTGTGATGTTAGGGTGTCAATTTTAGATTTTTCCTGCTTTCTCTTGTGGGCATTTAGTGCTGTAAATTTCCCTCTACACACTGCTTTGAATGTGTCCCAGAGATTCTGGTATATTGTGTCTTTGTTCTTGTTGGTTTCAAAGAATATCTTTATTTCTGCCTTCATTTTTTTATGTACCCAGTAGTCATTCAGGAGCAAGTTGTTCAGTTTCCATGTAGTTGAGTGGTTTTGAGTGAGTTTCTTAATCCTGAGTTCTAGTTTGATTGCACTGTGTTGTCTGAGAGACCGTTTGTTATAATTTCTGTTGTTTTACATTTGGTGAGGAGTGCTTTACTTGCAACTATGTGGTCAATTTTGGAATAAGTGCGGTGTGGTGCTGAGAAGAATGTATATTCTGTTGATTTGGGGTGGAGAGTTCTGTAGATGTCTATTAGGTCTGCTTGGTGCAGAGCTGAGTTCAATTCCTGGATATCCTTTTTTAACTTTCTGTCTCGTTAATCTGTCTAATGTTGACATTAGGGTGTTAAAATCTCCCATTATTATTGTGTGGGAGTCTAAGTCTCTTTCTAGGTCTCTAAGGACTTTCTTTATGTATTTGGGTGCTCCTGTATTGGGTGCATATATATTTAGGATAGTTAGCTCTTCTTGTTGAATTGATCCCTTTACCATTATGTAATGGCCTTCTTTGTCTCTTTTGATCTTTGTTGGTTTAAAATCTGTTTGATCAGAGACTAGGATTGCAACTGCTGACTTTTTTTGTTTTCCATTTGCTTGGTAGATCTTCCTCCATCCCTTTATTTTGAGCCTATGTGTGTCTCTGCATGTGAGATGGGTTTCCTGAATGCACCACACAGATGAGTCTTTACTCTTTATCCAATTTGCCAGTCTGTGTCTTTTAATTGGAGCATTTAGCCCACTTACATTTAAGGTTAATATTGTTATGTGTGAATTGGATCCAGCCATTATGATGTTAGTTGCTTATTTTGCTCAATAGTTTATGCAGTTTCTTCCTAGCTTTGATGGTCTTTACAATTTGGCATGTTTTTTCAGTGGCTCGTACCAGTTGTTCCTTTACAAGTTTAGTGCTTCCTTCAGGAGCTCTTTCAGAGCAGGCCTGGTGGTGACAAAATCTCTCAGCATTTGCTTGTCTGTAAAGGATTTTATTTCTCCTTCACTTATGAATCTTAATTTAGCTGGATATGAAATTCTGGGTTGAAAATTCTTTTCTTTAAGATTGTTGAATATTTGCCCCCACTCTCTTCTGGCTTGTGGAGTTTCTGCTGAGAGATCAGCTGTTAGTCTGATGGGCTTCTCTTTTTGGGTAACCCGACCTTTCTCTCTGGCTGCCCTTAACATCTTTTCCTTCATTTCAACTTTGGCAAATCTGACAATTATGTGTCTTGGAGTTGCTCTTCTCGAGGAGTATCTTTGTGGCATTCTCTGTATTTCCTGAATTTCAATGTTGGCTTGCCTTCCTAGATTGGGGAAGTTCTCCTGGATAATATCCTGCAGAGTGTTTTCCCACTTGGTTCCATTCTCCCCGTCAATTTCAGGTACACCAATCAGATGTAGATTTGGTCTTTTCACATAGTCCTATATTTCTTGGAGGCTTTATTCGTTTCTTTTTCTTCTTTTTTCTCTAAACTTCTCTTCTTGTTTCATTTCATTAATTTGATCTTCCATCACTGATACCCTTTCTTTCAGTTGATCCAATCGGCTACTGAGGCTTGTGCATTCGTCACGTAGTTCTCCTGCCTTGGTTTTCAGCTCCATCAGGTCCCTTAAAGACTTCTCTGCATTGGTTATTCTAGTTAGCCATTCATCTAATTTTTTTTCAAGGTTTTTAACTTCTTTGCCATGGGTTCAAACTTCTTCCTTTAGCTTGGACTAGTTTGATTATCTGAAGCCTACTTTTCTCAACTCGTCAAAGTCTTTCTCCATCCAGCTTCATTCCGTTGCTGGTGAGGAGCTGTGTTCCTTTGGAGGAGGAGAAGCCCTTTGATTTTTAGAGTTTCTGGTGTTTCTGCTCTGTTTTTTCCCCATCTTTGTCGTTTTATCTACCTTTGGTCTTTGATGATGATGATGTACAGATGGGATATTGGTGTGGAAGTCCTTTCTGTTTGTTAGTTTTCCTTCTAACAGTCAGGACCCTCAGCTGCATGTCTGTTGGAAGTTGCTGGAGGTCCACTCCAGACCCTGTTTACCTGGGTATCAGCAGTGGAGGCTGCAGAACAGCGAATATTGGTGAACCACAAATGTTGCTGCCTGATCATTCCTCTGGTGGTTTTGTCTCAGAGGAGTACCCAGCTGTGTGAGGTGTCAGTCTGCCCCTACTGGGGGATGCCTCCCAGTTAGGCTACTCGGGGATCAGGTGCCCACTTGAGGAGGCAGTCTGTCCATTCTCAGATCTCCAGCTGCGTGCTAGGAGCACCACTACTCTCTTCAAAGTTTTCAGACAGGGACATTTAAATCTGCAGAGGATTCTGCTGCCTTTTGTTTGGCAAAGCCCTGCCCCCAGAGGTGGAGTCTAGAGAGGCAGGCAGGCCTCCTTGAGCTGTGGTGGGCTCCACCCAGTTGAAGCTTCCCCGACACTTTCTTTACCTACTCAAGCCTGGGTAATGGCGGGCGCCCCTCCCCCAGTGTTCCTGCTGCTTTGTAGTTTGATCTCAGACTGCTGTTCTAGCAATGATCAAGGCTCCGTGGGTGTAGGACCCTCTGAGCCAGGCATGGGATATTATCTCCTGGTGTACCATTTGCTAAGACCGTTGGAAAAGTGCAGTATTGGGGTGGGAGTGACCCGATTTTCCAGGTGCCATCTGTCACTGCTTTCTTTGACTAGGAAAGGGAATTCCCTGACCCCTTGCACTTCCCGTGTGAGGCAGTGCCTCACCTGACTTTGGCTCATGCTCGGTGCACTGCACCCACTGTCCTGCACCCACTTTCCGACACTCCCCAGTGAGATGAACCCAGTACCTCTGTTGGAAATGCAGAAATCTCCCGTCCTCTGCGTCACTCACGCTGGGAGCTGTAGACTGGAACTTTTCCTATTCGGCCACCTTGGCTCCACCCACATCATTGGTTTTCTAACTCCTGAATACAATGTATCTATTAGGTATTTAAAATACTTATTTTTGGAGAGTTTTGCAGTTTTTCTTAGGTAGGAATCTTCCTCATCTATTCCTAAGTATTTATGTTTAGATTGCATCATTGGTTTTTATTTTGAAACAAAATTCCAATTCTTATTTTTGCTAGTATATGTAAAGGAAATTGAATTATTTATTTGGCACTTGAGTTCCATTAGCTTGGTAAATTCTGTCCTTATTCCTACAAAGTTATGTCTGTAGATTTTTAGGGTTTTCTAAAACATTATCATGTTATCTACAAGTTAGTATTCCTCATTACATGGAAGGATATAGGACTGTTTCAGTTTCTCTTTGTGTAATTTTTAGAAGGTTGTGCTTTTCCTACATTTTACCTATCATCTAAGCTGTCAAATTAATTGAAGTAATGTTTTCCATGACAATCTTTTCTCTACCCTTTTAAAGTCTAAATGATCTATGGGATGATTGTTTGTTTATTTCTGATATTGATAATTTGAATTACTGTTTTTTTTTTCTCTTGACCACCCTTGCTAGCAGTTTATAAATTTTATTATAAAAGTACCAATTGTTGGCTAATGTATTTGTTATATCTTACATTTTTCATTTTATTTACTTTTGATCCTATATTGATTATGTCAATTTGTTTAGCTTGGCTTTCATTTGCTCTTCTTGTTTTTGCTTCTTAAGGTGAAGGCTGAGATGGCTGCTTTTAAACCTTTATTTTAAATGTAAGGATTTTTGCTACACATTTTTCTTTAAGTGCTGTTTAAATCACACCTCACACATTTTGATATGTTTTTGTTACTGCTTAGTTCTAAGTATTTGCATATTTCCATGATACCTTTTTCTTTGATTCATAGGTTCACTAAATATTTATGGCATAATTTTCAATATTTGAAACATATTCTAGATATGTTTATGAGTTATTTATTTAGTCATAACAAATTATTCCAAAACTTAGTGATCCAAACAATATGTATACATTCTCAATTTCTGTAGGTCAGGAAACTAAGAAGACTTAGCTGGTTCCTGTGCTTCAGTGTCTCTCACAAAGATCTAACCAGTCTGCTGGTTGGGACTACAGTCTCATATGAAGGCTTGGCTAAGGAAGGATCCACTTCCAAGCTGATTGTTGGTAGCTTTCAGTTTCTCAAAAGAAACAAAAAATCTTATAGAAGCATAATTCTACTTATGTCCCACAGCACTTTGAAATTGTTTTATATACTTTAGTGCTACATGTTATAAACTCCTGAACATATTGATATTAGTCTCATCTTAAACCATTAATTTTATAAATAAATGAAGAGAAGAAAATTTTTCTGTATATGTTATTTCTACTATCTTCATTCTTTCTATAAACTTGATATTCAAGTAATGTTGCTTTCTTCTTGCTGAGGAAATTTTGTTTTGCATTCTTTGTAATGTGGGTCTACTGGCTATGACTTTTCCCACCCCTGAAGTACTTAGCTTGTTACTGAATTGCATACAAGCATGTTGAGACTACATTAATTTCTCCCTTCTATTTCTGCAAATAAGTGAAAGCTTGAAAGAGTGAGTAGAAATATTAGCAGCTTACTAGTGCAGAGCGGTGAAAAAATAGTTTGGGGTTAAATTTCTGCATGATTAGAGTCACTTATTAAATACTTCAGCCTTCCATTGAAACTTGAGTAGATTTATGTCTCATCATTAATGACTACATCCCCAAATTAAGAATTATACTACAAATTTTCAGAAATTCCTTGTATTACTTAATTCTTGCATTGCTATAAAAATATTAATACCTGAAACTGGGTAATTTGTAAAGAAAAGAGGTTCAGTTAGCTCATTGTTCCACAGACTGTACAGGGAGAATGATTCTGGCATCTGTTTGACTTCTGGGGAGGCCTCAGGAAATTTACAATCATGGCAGAAGGCAAATTGGGTGAAGGTATATCTTACTAAGCAGCAGCAGGAGCAAAAGGGGAAGGTAATACACAATTACAAATCACAAGATCTCACTGTCATGTTGACAGCCCCAAGGCAGGGTGGGGGGTGGTATTAAACCATGAGAAACTTTTCCCATAATCTAGTTACCTCCTGGCAGGCCCCACCTCCAATATTAGGTATTACATTTTGACATGAGATTTGACTGGGGACACAAATCAAAACCATATCGTTCTGCTCCTGACCCCTCTAAAATCTCATGTTCTTCTCAACTTTCAGAATACAATCATGCCTTCCCAACCGCCTCCCAAAGTGTTAACCCATTCCAGCATTAATTGAAAGTCCACAGTCTAGTCTGGTGGGAGACAATGCTAGTCCATTCCACCTGAGCCTGTAAAATCAAAAGCAAGCTAGTTACTTCCAAGATACAAAGAAGGTATAGGAATTAGGTGAATATTTTCATTCCAAAATGAACAAATCAGCCAAAAGAAAGGGGTTAGAGGCCCCATACAAGTCAGAAAACTAGCACAACAGTCATTAAATCTTAAAGTTTCAAAACCATTCCCTTTGACACCATACCTAACATCCAGGGTGTACTGGTGCAATGGGTAGGCTACCAAGGCCTTGGGTAGCTCCACTCATGTGGCTTTACAGGGTTTCACCCCCACAGTTAGTCTTATTGTCTTTTGTTGCTCTTGTGGGGTCCTGTGAGTTTTCTAGGTGCAGGGTGCAAGCTGTTGGTGGATCTACGATTTTGGGTTCTGGAGGATTGTAGTCCTCTTCTCACAGCTCCACTAGGCAGTGCCCCAGTGGGTACTCTGTGTAGTTGCTCCAACCCCACATTTTCCCTCTGCACTGCCCTAGTACAGATGCTCTGTGATGCTTCACCCCGTAGCAGGCTTCTATCTGAAATTCCAGGCTTTTTGATACATTCTCTGAATCTTAGGTGGAGGCTCCTAAGCCTCATCTCTTGCAATTTGTGCACCTGCAGGCTTAACACAACATGGAAGCCTTCAAAGCTCACAGCTTTCATCCTCTGAAGAAGTGACCTGAGCTGTACCTTGGCCCCTTTTAGCCATGGCTAGATGTGAAGTGGCCGGGATGCACACAGCAGTGTCCCAAGTCTGCTCAGGGCAACAGAGCCCTGGGTCTGGCCCAGAACACCATCCAGTTCTCCTAGTTCTCCAGGCCTGTGATTGGAGGTGCTGCTGAAAACGTCTCTGAAATGCTTTTGAAGGCTTTTCCTCATTGTCTTGCCTGAAAGATCTTGGCTCCTCTTAGTCAAATTTCTGCAGCCTGTTTGAATTTCTCCCCAGAAAATGGGCTTTTCTTCTATACCACATGACCAGGCTTCAAATTTTTCAATTTCAGTAAGTGCCAGTTTCAGGTCATTTCTTTGCTCATTCATTTGAGCTTAGGTTATTAAAAGCAGCTAGACTAAATCTTGAAAGCTTTACTGCTTAGAAATTTCTCCTGCCAGGTACCCTAAGTCATCACTTTCAAGTCCAAAGTTTTTTAGATCCCTAGAGCAGGGGTACAATGCAGACAGCCTTTGCTGAAGCTCAGCAAAAGTGATCTTTATTCCGTCCAGTTCCCATTAAGTTTTTTATTCCCATCTGAGACCTCCTCAGTCTAGACTTGACTGTCCTCTTCACTATCAGAATTTTGGTCACAGCCATTCAAAAACTCTCTACGAAGTTCCAAACTTTCTTTCACCTTTCTGTCTTCTGAACCCTCTACACTCTTCCAGCCTCCGCCTGTTACCCAATTCCAAAGCTGCTTTCACATTTTCAGGTGTCCTTATAGAAATGCCCCATTCTTTGGTACTATTTTCTGTGTTAGTCCATTCCTCCATTGCTATAAAAAACATCAGAGAGAGACTGTAATTTATAAGGAAAATAGGTTTATTTGGTGCATTTTTCCACAGGCTGTAACTGAAATCATGAGGCTGGCACCTCCTCAGCTTCTAGGGAGGCCTCAGTAAATTTACAATCATAGTGGAAGGCAAAGTGGGAGCAGGCACATCTTACATAGCAGGAGCAAGAAGGGGAGTTGCCACACTCTTTTAAACAACCAGATCCCATGAGAACCCAGTATTGTGATGACAGTACCAAAAAGGAATGGTGTTAAATCATGAGAAACCTCCTCCATAATCCAGTCACCTCCCACTGCCCCCTATCTCCAGCATTTGGTGTTACATTTCAACATGAGGTTTGGGTGGGGACACAGATCCAAATGATATCATTTTAAAAAAGATCATTTGGACTACTCCATTTGCTTTTTTATGTTTTATTATCTTCATTTTTTATATTTCTGATTTATTTTTATTCAGTTGTATCAACAGAGCCATTTATTGCATTGTACATTTCCTACTAATAATATAATTCTGAAGCAGAGCATTAAATAACTTCAATTAAGTTCTCTCATTTATGTGAAAAGGAGTCTAGTATTTTCTCCTAACATTAACTGACTTATGTCATATATGAGAGAAACAGTTAATAATTTTATTCTCAAGAGTCAAGATAATCTCATGGGAAAATAATAATCATGTCCTTTCTAGGAATTATTATCCATCTATGTGCTCCTTTCCCATTTGCTATGATTTTTTTCAATAACTTATTACTCTTTTAAACCCAATTTCAGCTTTTGTTAAGCCATTATTATGTGGGTTTTAAGGGTATAATATGTCCATATGATGTACTTTTTAACCCGTTTATGTCCACAGGCCACGAGGAAATCTCTGCCTTAGATCAATGAGATGTAATTGGGCAGACAAATTGGTATTATGTAGTGTTTCTCTCACTTCACAGTGTTGTCCCTTGTGCCTTGTGTCACAGGATAATTGAATTCCAAAATGGAAAAATATCTATTTTAAGAAAATCTATTTGAAACTACTAGGATCTATGGCTAATTGTCCAATGAAACTGCCAAAAAACAGTGTTGTAATATTTAACCAAGCAAATACTCCTCAAAGTGTTACAGAACTTTATTTTTCACCACATTTTGGTTGGTTTAGTGGGGTATGTCATTATTCTGCTCAACATTATATGTCATTCATGCATATATTCAAGCGGCCACCACCTCAAAAGCCTAGGCCAGTGGGATTCTCTTTCTTTTTTGAGTCAAAACCTGGGTTGTTTGGTGGATTCCATGCCCACTTTAAACTTCCCTCGGAATACTTGTATGACTTTCCATAATAGCATTCTGCATTCCTGAATTTCTTTGTAATTCATTTATCAGAGACTCTTCTGCCTAACCAAATGGAAAGAGTACCACAAAGCAGTTTGAAACTATGCAGACATTGCATGGATAACCAAATGCTATGAGCACTGAAGGATATGCTCTAATACATGTAGTCCTTCGGGGGCATTAATTTTACCTTATTTGACCAAGGTTTTACCATTCAGAGGGAGAATTTCAACAGATTTTCATAATAATCATACCCCTCAATTAGAGAAATTCCAATGGGAAATTCAGTATTTTGTTTTTCTCTGATAGGAAATGTATAATTGCATTCATACTACTGAGCAGTAGGAGTGGAAACCTCTGTGAGAGGTCCCTTTTGTTCTGAAATTTATGCTTATGAATATGATATACTTCCCAGGGCCACCTCCTAAAATATGTTTCTATACATACTATTTCCATTTTGCTAAGATATTTTGTTATGCTATGCCGTTAATGACAATAAATTGTGTTTCTGTGAAAGCCCTATAACTTTTCAGTAGTGCCTATCCAATGGGCTTCCTCTGGACATGCTATCAGGAATTTGAATCCCAAATTCCAGTAATCATTACAGGATGGCAGGATTAGGTTTCTGCTAGAGTCTCCAGTCTGCATATGTTCATATATTTACACTTCCAAATATGACTGGACATTAGGGTTCTTGGGTCTAATGGCTCTGCATGAGTAACTTCCCATTATTACACTTCCAGGGCCCTTGTCATTTCTTTCTTATTACTGGGATGTGGAAGAGCTAGTGGTATAATCGCTACGGTTTGAGAAGTGTCTCTGTTGGTAGTGGACCACGTTTTTCCAAGAATCTTGCATGATTAGTCTAAGCTCTGCTTTTTGACTAGAATGATCAATCACATTAGACTAATAATATTTACTGTAGTCCCTGTACTATTCAATGTTTCTTCTTCTGAGGAAGAAATTATTACAGTGTTATCAAAGTAATGAATTAATTTTAATTATGTTCATGTCTAAATTTTATTTCACTAAATTATGGCTTTATGATAAATATATATATATATATATATATATATGTTTGGGGAAAATGGCAACCTTATGTTGCATTTCTTTCCACATAAAAGCAAACTATTCTGGATATTCCCTTATTCCTAAGAGTTGATCTGGAAGCATAAAGATACAAAATTTTCAATGAAATTTTGAAAGACTAACGAGCCATTCTGAATAAGACAGATTATAATGTTATAATAATTCATATAATGCGGTGCTGTTTGAAATGTAAATAAGTTAAAGAATTTGTAAATTAAAACCATTTCATAAACACACTGAAAATGCAGCTGTTTTAGTTACGATGTTTTTGGTTCAAATAATAGAACACTGACTTTTTAATGATCGCCATTCAAGTATAATAAAAAAAAATAGAACACTGAATTGAAACTTTTTTGGAATATAAAAATATTTTTTGATTGGCTAGCATTATTGCACTTTTCAGTGTTAAATAAAAATATTCAAGGTTAGTTGATAAAATGGATCAATTATGTTTTTAAAGAGCACTTTTCTTTGTTTATTTTACCCCATGAGTCACAATATTGGATGAAATCTGACTCTTTTATCACGAGAATGGTGGCGATCTGTAGTGATTTAGAGAATGTTCTTCAAACAACCAGGTCAGAGCTAATTGACCTGATTGTGATGTGGAATAGAGGTGTTATAACACAATGGTTGCAAGAAATAATGCTTTATCCTTCCTGTTGATTTACTTGAGCATATCTTGCCATTCTCTTTTCCAATAGTGATAATAAATGAGAAAGTTCAGGAGTCCACTTCTGGATGGGTATAATGAAGAGGAAAGAGACATTTTAAGGATGAAATTCTGGACTATACCGTTAAATAAGTTATGAGATCAGTAGAGATGCTAGTAGAAAGTGAAGTGGGAAGAAATTGATAAGGAAGAAGATGGTAAATAAGAGTTGCAACTCAGAGATCAGCTGCAGTGGCAAGAGACATAGTTTGTCCTTGAACCTTTCTCTTCTATTTCTCCTCAAGTAAGAGAATCCTGAAAGAGCTGTTCTGATAATGTATAGGAATATATAAATTCAAGTGGCATAAGGGGTATATTGTGGTGTATGTGAGGAGGCCATGCCCTTCCCTTCATTTAGGAAAGAAGGATCATTATTTTTCAGCTGTTGAGTGTGCTGTTAGTAGACAGCATTCAGATAATAGCCACTTGAATATCTGTAAAGGTGCAGAATGCCACCTCAGAAATATGTCATGCCCTTTCCAAGAGCTGTCCCTTTTTGCATCCAGATTAATATTTAGGTTCTGGTATCATAAGAGTGCAAGTAGGAAACATGGTCCTTTTCTAGAAGAAAATAATTTTTTTTTGTTAAAAATTACACATATAGATAATTTAAATGACAATAATCATAGGAATATGTGGAATTGGATCTTGTGCATATTGAAATGGAGAAGGACATTAATTAGGCTGCATGGGAGAATGTTTATCAGTGTGAAGATAATCTCCCATAAATATATGGGGCACAAGGCTTATGTTGACTAAAATTACTGAGCACATACTGTGTGTCAAACGTATGGAAGAAAGCATTCCAAGTTTTTAGGGTGGAATGTTCAGGGTGGCACCATGACTCACCCTTTAGGAGGCCATTCCAATGTTCTATCTAGACAATAGCTTCTAGGTGATGGGAAATGTGGTCATAGCAGTGATTTCTATGGTGGTGAGTAATTCCCTTTACCTCATTTACTCGAAAAGGTATCCCCTGGTTAGAAATGGCAATCATTGTGGTACCATGGCAATGGATAATGGATTACACAGCATGAATAATAAATAAGACTAAAGTACTGGGACTATCACATAACCAGAATATGTAATATAATGACAAGATACTGTTTCCACCACACTGAGATTTGCAATGAAGTAAGCTGTCACAAGCTTGTTGGTTGGTTTCCCTAGCTATTGGTGCCATGTTGGGGAGGTAATGATGGACATTGCTGATGGCATTTTGGACCTTGAGTACTGACAGTAGCCAGAGCAGCCATGGTGAAAGGCAGATTATATTCTTCTTTGAGCCCTTGTAAAATGTTCATCTCTGCCACAGTGACTACAGAGATGACTGGGGAAAAAAGCCTGACTGACATCCAAAATATAGTTCAGGTTGCTGACTGGATTTCTGCAAGCCTCCTCTGCAGTAGATTCCCTTTGATAGGCATTAGTGTGGAAAACTAACTCTGCATTTGGTGCACATCCTGGGATATCCATACCACTCCAACTGCTTTGTAATCTTTTTCCATTTTTAAGCTTCCAATTTCCTCAATATCTTATATCTGTTACCAATATTCCTGAATCTTTGTAGACCCATAACTCAGGCTATTTCTCTTTCCACATGAAGTGGAAAACCAAATGTAATCCTCAAAATACCACTCACTGGGATGTTTTTGCTTCACTTTAGTGCTTCAATACCACCTTCCAGAGAGTGTAATGTGCAATATTTGTCCAGTTTCACGTGCTTTTGCCACACCAAGCAGATTGGTAATATCTCTTATTGTTGTCTTTCAAACGTAGTTTGTTTTTGTTGTTTCTAGTGTTACTGATACTTCACAAATATTTATGTACTTAAAGTATACAATATGATGTTTGATAAATGTATACATTGTGAAGTGATTACCACTACGTAGCTAGCTATTGTATCCATTATCTCACATAGTTACCTTTATTTGAGGTAAGAACATTTAAGGTATATTCTCTTAGCAAATTTCATGTATCCAATAGGTATTACTAATTATGATCAACAGGCTATGCCTGAGCTCTTCAGAATTTATTCATACTGTATAATGGAAACTTTGTACCCTTTGATCAGCATTTCATTTTCTTCAGCCCCAGCCCCTGGCAACCACCATCCTAGTCTCTGTCTTTCATGAGTTTGACTTTTTTTAGATTGCACACATAAGTGAGATCATATGGCATTTATGTTTCAGTAGAGAAAGAACACTTGTGCACTATTGTTGGGAATGTAAATTGCTGTGGCCATTATAGGAAACTCTATGGAGGTTCCTCAAACAATTGTAATTAAAAATATGATTTTTTTTTATTATGGCCATTCTTGCGGGAGTGAGGTGGTATTCTGTAGTAATTTTGATTTGCATTTCCCTGATCATTAGTGATGTTGAGCATTTTATCATATGATTTTTGGCCATTTGTATATCTTCTTTTGAGAATTGTCTATTCATGTCCTTAGCCCAATTTTCAATGGGATTGTTTGTTTTTTTCTTACTGATTTGTTTGAGTTCATTGTGAATTCCGGATGTTAGTCCTTTGTCAGATGTATAGATTGTGACGATTTTATCCCACTCTGTGGGTTGTCTGTTTACTCTGCTGACTGATCCTTTTGCCATGCAAAATCTCTTTAACTAGGTCCTAGGTATTTATCTTTGTTTCTATTGCATTTCCTTTTGGATTATTGGTAATAAAATCCTTGCCTACGCTAATATCTAGAAGCGTTTTTCCAATGTTACCTTCTAGTTTTTTTGTTTGTTTCAGGTCGTAGGTTTACATTCTAAATCCTTCTTGAGTTGATTTTTGTATAAGGTGAGAGATAGGGATCCAGTTTCATTCTCATACTTATGGTCAGCCAATTATCCTAGAACCACTTGTAGAAAAGGATATCCTTTCCCCACTTTGTTTTTGTTTGTTTTGTCAAAGAACTGTTGGCTGCATGTATTTGGGTTTATTTCTGGTTTCTTTATTCTATGTCAGTGGTTTAGGTGCATTTTTTTTTACCTGTACTACAATGTTTTTGTGACTATGGATTACTTTGAAATCAGGTACTGTAAGGCCTCCAGATTTGTTTTCTTTTTTACTTAGTCTTGCTTTGGCTATACAGGTTCTTTTTGGTTCCATATGAATTTTATAATTGTTTTTTTTTTTTAATTCTGGGAAGAATGATGGTGGTATTTTAATGAGGAATGCATAGAATTTGTAGATTGCTTTTGGCAGTGTGATCATTTTCACAATATTCATTCTACTCATCTATGAGCATGGGATGGGTTTCCATTTGTTCATATCCTCTATGATTTCTTTCAGCAGTGTTTTGTAGTTTTGCTTGTAGAGGTCTTTTGACTCCTTGGTTAAGGTATGTTCCTAAATATTTTATTTTTTAGTTTTTGCAGTTATTGTAAAAGGCATTGAGTTCTTGATTTGATTCTCTCCTTGGTCCCTGTTGGTGTATAGAAGAGCTACTGATTTGTGTAAATTAATCTTCTATCTGGAAGCATTGCTGAATTCTTTTATCAGCTCTAGGATCTTTTTGGAGGAGTCCTTAGGGTTTTCATGGTAAATGATCATACCATCAGCAAATAGTGACAGTTTGACTTTCTCTTTACTAATTTAGATGCCCTTTGTTTCTTTCTCTTGTCTGGTTGCTCTGGCTAGGACTTCCAATACTATGTTGAAGTGGAGTGGTGAGGGTAGCCATCCTTGTCTTGTTCCCATTGCTTTCAACATTTCCCCATTCAGTATTGTGTTAGCTGTGGGTTTGTCATAGATGGCTTTTATTACATTACGATATGTCCCTTGTGTGCCAATTTTGCTGGGCATTTTCATGATAAAGGGATATTGGATTTTGTCCAATGTTTTCTCTTCATCTATTGAAGTGATCATGTGATTTTTGTTTTTAATTCTCTTTGGGTGGTGTATTACATTTATTGACCTGTGCATGTTAAACCATCCCTGCATCCCTGGTGTGAAACCCACTTGACCATGGTGGATTATCCTTTTGACAAGTTGTTAGATTCAGTTAGCTACGATTTTCTTTCTTTTTGCTTTTTGTATAACAGTGTTTATTTCACTTTTATTGCATTACATTATTGTACTATATTTGTCTTTGGTTTTACCATGATATGTCTAGCTTCAGGTTTCTTTTTTATTACTATTATACTTTAATCTGCTGGAGCACTGTGATGATAGTTTCTTTTCTGTGAAGAAGCCCTTTAGTTTAATTAGGTACCATTTGTCAATTTTGGCTTTTGTTGCAATTGCTTTTTTTTAGTCATGAAATTTTTGCCCATATCTATGCCCTGAATGGTATTGCGTAGGTGTTCCTCTAGGGGTTTTATGGTTTTAAATTTTACATTTAAGTCTTTAATCCATCATGAGTAAATTTTTGTATAAGGTGTAAGAAAGGGGTCCTGTTCCAGTTTTCTGCATATGGAAGATCAGGTGGTTGCAGATGTGTGGTGTCCTTTCTGAGGCCTCTGTTCTGTTTCATTGGTTTATACATCTCTTTTGGTACCAGTAACATGCTGTTTTCAGTACTGTACCTTTGTAGTATAGTTTTAAGTGTATTTTTGTAGTATAGTTTGAAGTCAGGTAGTGTGATTCCTCCAGGTTTGTTCTTTTTTCTTAGGATTGTCTTGGCTATATGGGCTCTTTTTTAGTTTCATGTGAAATTTAAGGTTTTTTTTTTCTAATTCTGTGAAGAAAGTCAATGGTGGCTTGATGGGAATAGCATGGAATCTGTAAATTACTTTGGGCAGTATGGCCATTTACACAATATTGATTCTTTTTATCCATGAGCATGGAATGCTTTTCCATTTGTTTGTGGTCTCTCTTATGTCCTTGAGCAGTGGTTTGTAGTTCTTGAAGAGATCTTTCACATCCCTTGTAAGTTGTATCCCTAGGTATTTTATTCTCTTTGTAGCAGTTTTAAATGGGAGCTCACTCATGATTTAGCTCTCTGTTTGTTTATTATTGGTGTATGGGAATGCTTGTGATTTTTGCACATTGATTTCATATTCTGTGACTTTGCTGAAGTTGCTTATCAGCTTAAGGAGTTTTTGGGCTGAGATAATGGTGATTTCTCAGTATGCAATCACGTCATCTGCAAACAGAGATAATTTGACTTCCTTTCTTCCTATTTGAATATGGTTTATTCCTTTCTCTTGCGTGATTGCCCTGGTCTAAATTTCAATACCATGTTCAATAGGAATGGTGAGAGAGGGCATCCTTGTGCCAGTTTTCAAAGGGAATGCTCCCAGCTTTTGCCCATTCAGTGTATATTGGCCATGGCTTTGTCATAAAAAGCTCTTATTATTTTGAGATATGTTAGACAGATTTGTTATGAAGATGTCAAAAGAAATTATAGAAAGAAATGGAGAAATTGAATAGAATTAAACTTAAGAGCTTCTGCAGAGCAAAAGAAACTATTGACATAGTAAACAGACAACCTACTGATTGGGAGAAAATATTTTCAAACTATGGTCTGACAAAAGCCTAATATCCAGAATCTTTAAGAATCTTTAATAAATTTACAAGCAAAACACAAATGTTGAAATGGTTCTTTGCTCATTAAAAATGGGCAAAGGGCATAAACAGACATTTTTCAAAAGAAGACGTACATGAAACCCACAAGTATAAAAAAATGCTCAACAACATCAAATGTTAAAGAAATGCAAATAAAAATCAAATCAGAAACCATTTCACAAGAGTCAAAATGGTTATTATTAAATGGTAAAAAAAAAAAAGTAATGGGCCAGGCTCAGTGGCTCACACTTGTAATCCCAGCACTTTGGGAGGCCAAGGCAGGTGTATCACAAGATCGGGAGATTGAGACCATCCTGGCTAACACGGTGAAACCCCGTCTCTACTAAAAACATATAAAAAAATTAGCCGGGAATAGTGGCAGGTGCCTGTTGTCCCAGCTACTTGGGAGGCTGAAGCTGGAGAATGGCGTGAACCCGGGAGTTTGACGTAAGACGAGATCGTGCCACTGCACTCCAGCCTAGAGGACAGAGCAAGACTCTGTCTCAAAATAAATAAATAAATAAATAAATAAAAATTAATGGATGTTGGTAATGTTGCAGAGAATATTGAATGCTTATACACTGCTGGTGGGAGTGTAAATTCATTCAGTCATTATGGAAACCAGTGTGACAATCACTCAGTGATTTAGAAACAGAATTAAAATTTCACCCAGCCTTCTCATTATTGATTATATGCTCAAAGGAACATAAATCATTCTATTATACATCAATGCATATTGTATTAGTCTGTTTTCACACTGCTGATAAAGACATACCCATGTTTGGCAATTTACAAAATAAAGGTTTAACGGACTTACTGTTCCAAGAGGCTGTAGAGGCCACACAATCATGGCAGAAGGCAAGGAGGAGCAACTTATGTCTTACATGGATGGCAGCAGGCAAAGAGAGAGCTGTGCAGGCAAACTACCCCTTATAAAACCATCACATGTCCTGAGACTTATTTGCTATAGTGAGAACAACATGGGAACAGCCTGCTCCCATGATTTAATTACCTCCCATCAGGTCCTTCCCACAAGGTGTGGGAATTCAAGACGAGATTTGATTGGGGAAACTGCCAAACCATATCATTCTGCATCCTGGGCCCTCCCAAATCTCATGTCCTCACATTTCAAAACCAATCATGCCTTTCCAAAAGTCCCCTAAAGTCTTAATTTATTTTAGCATTAACTCGAAAGTCTACAGTCCAAAGTCTCACCTGAGACACCTGAGACAAGGCATGTCCCTTCTGCCTATGAGCCTGTAAAATCAAAAGCAAGTTAGTTACTTTCCAGGTACAATGGTTGTATAGGCATTGGGTCAATACAGTCTTTAGAAATGGGAGAAATTGGCCAAATAAAGGGTCTACAGGGCCCATGCAAGTCCAAAATCCACTAGAGCAGTACAATCTTAAGGCTTCATAATGATCTCATTGGACTCCATGTCTCACATGCAGGTCACGCTGATGCGAGAGGTGGATTCCCATGGTCTTTTACAGTCTGCCAATGTAGCTTTGCAGGGTATAGCCTTCATTCTGGCTGGTTTCATGGGCTGGTGTCATGTCTGTGGCTTTTCCAGGTGCATAGTGCAAGCTGTCAGTGTATCTGCCATTCTGGGGTCTGGAGGTCTGTGGCTCTCTTCTCACAGCTCCACTAGGCAGTGCCCTTGTGGTGACTCCCTGTGGGGGCTCTGACCCCACATTTTCCTTTCACACTGCCCTAGCAGAGGTTCTCCATTAGTTCCCTGCCCTGCAGCAAACTTCTGCCTGTGACATCCAGGCATTTCCATATATCCTCTGAAACCTGGGTGGAGGTTTCCAAACCTAAATTCTTGAATTGTGTGCATCTGCAGGCTCAACACCCGTGGAAGGTGCCAAGTCTTGGGGGTTGCAACCTATGAAGCCACAGCCTGAACTGTACCTTGCCCCCATTTAGTCATGGCTGGAACAGCTGTGATGCAGTGCACCAAGTCCGTAGATAGCACACAGCAGAGGGATGCTGGGTCAGGCCCATGAAACCATTTTTCCTTCTTGGTCTCATGGCCTGAGATGAGAGGTGCTGCCACAAAGTTCTCTGACATATCCTGGAGACATTTTCCAAATTGTCTTGGGGAATATCATTCATTCCTCATTATTTATGCAATTATCTGCAGCCTGCTTGAATTTGTCCTCAGAGGATGAGATTTACTTTTCTATCACATTGTCACATTGCAAATTTTCTAAACTTTAATGCTCTACTTTCCTTATAATAGTGAATGCCTTTAACAGCACCCCTGTCATATTTTGAATGCTTTGCTGCTTAGATACCCTAAGTCATCTCTATCAAGTTCAAAGTTCCACAAATCTGTAGGGCAGAGGCAAAATGCTGCCAGTCTCTTTGCTAAACCATAACAAGAGTCACCATTGCTTCCGTTCTCAACAAGTTCTTCAACTCCATCTGCAACCACCTCAGCCTGGATTTCATTGTCCGTACCATTATCCATATTTTAGTCAAAGCCATTCAACAAGTCTCTAGAAAATTCCAATCTTGCCCATATTTTCCTGTCTTCTCCTGAGCCCTCAAAAGTGTTCCAACCTCTGTCTGTTACCCAGTTTGAAAGTCACTTCCTTATTTTGGGGTATCTTTTCAGCAAGTGCCCCTCTCTACTCGTACCAATTTACCGTATTAGTCAATTTTCACACTGTTGATAAAAACATACCCAAGACTGGGAAATTTACAAAAGAAAGGTTTAATGGACTTACAGTTTCAAGTGTCTGGGAAGGCCTCACAATCATGGTAGAAGGCAAGAAGGAAGGCTGTGAATGACAGCAGGCAAAGAGAGAGCTTGTACAGGCAAACTCCCCTTTTAAAACCATCAGAAATTGTGAGTCTTACTCACAATCAAGAAAACAGCATGGGAAAGACCTACCCATCATTCAATTACCTTCCACTCATCTGTCCCACAATACCTGTGAATTCAAGAAGAGATCTGTGTGGGGACACAGCCAAACCATATCACATATGTTCATTACAGCAATATTTACAATAGCAAAGATGTAGAATCAAACTAAATGCTCATCAACAGTAGACTGGATTAAAAACATTTGGTACATATACACCATGGAATGCTATGCAGAAATAAAAACATTGAGATCATGTCCTTTTCAGCAACATGGATAGACCCAGAGGCCATTATCCTAAGCAAACTAGAACAAATACTGCATGTTCTTATTTATAAGTGGGAGACAAGACTGGTTGTTTAAGCTAAACAAGAAGAACACATGGGTACTAGAAGGGGAGCAGCAGAAACTGAGGCCTTCATAATAGGGATGGGTGGGAGTGGGGAGACTATCAGAAGAAATACCTATTGAATACTATGCTTATTACTCAGGTGATGAAATTTTCTATCCACCAAACCTCCATGACATACAGTTTACCTATATAACAAGCCTGCACATGTACTCCTAAACCTAAACAAAAAAATTACAGCCATATATCTTCAAGTATTTTACCTATCATCTTTCTGCAATTATACATAAGTGTATGTTAGTTTTGCACTGTGAATTTTATAGTTCTTTTATACCATTTTCTGCATTTACTTTATTGCTCTCTGCTTTGTTGTGCATATTTTCTTCTAATCTTTCCTCTAATTGACTATTTCTCTCTTTAACTGTTTCTAATTTTCTGTTACGTTCAACCATTAAGTTCTAAATTGTTTAATATTTTAGTTTTCACATTTAGTTGGTTCAATGTGTTATGCATCTTGTTTTTAAGTATTTGTTTTTTATCATATAATCAATTTTTATGATAAATCATAACAGATGATGTATAACACGTACAGCTTTTTTTATTATTATACTTTAAATTTTAAGGTACAAGAGGCACATTAAGAAGTGCTTGTTTTTCATTATTTGAATCATCTATATCGTTTTATTTTGCTTTTGTCTTATGATCAGGCCTTGTCTTCTCCTATACTTTGTTATTTTTGAGTGCTGTATTTTGCATATAAAAAATTGTAAGATGTATTAAGACTTTTACTATGTTGGCTTTCTTTAAAAGAGGATTGACTATTTTTTATAGCCAGCAGCTAAGATTGAAGATATAAAAATCCCAGACAACGTTAATCCAATGAAGAAATGAGATGACCTAAGCTGGGCTTGAGTTCCTTTGCATACTACTCCTTTGTCTATTCATCCCTACTCCAAAAGTGAAGTCCTCTGTGGTCTCAAATGAAAGCCTGGTTGTTTACAAAGGACTGTTTTCCTTGGTAGACTTTGAGTTTCACTTATTCTTCAGGGAACAGAATCAATATAAAGTTCCACCCCGCTTTTCAGACTTTCATTTGTGGCTTTAGACTTATTCTGTATTCTTAGAGAAAATAACCCAAAAGCAGGATTTGGCACTCTAGCTTTTCTTTGAAATGTTATTCCCACAAATTCTTCACTTTTAAAGTTTTTAAATGCTTTAAAGTGCATGCATTTCATACTTTTCTAGCTCTTCTATTTTTTCGTATTTTAAATTTGGTATGAAACAAGTGATTTCTGCTTTTTTAGAAGATATATATTATATCTATACTTTACTGTCTACTTTGGCAATAAGTATGGGTTATAGAGAATTACTCTAGACTATGGCATATTTTAAGGCAATATCTACATCAGTTAATATTTTCAATGTATTTTTTCATTGGAGCAAATAAATTCAAATTCTGGGCTGTTGTAAGCATCGTCTGAGCTAGCAAACACTTTTGTCTCATTTAGATAAATGGAAAGCATTAGTAGTTCTTTGACTTCAGCTGAAAGGAACATAGAAAATTATGCCTTATTCCTGTATTAGTTCTCCATCTTGGAGCCATAATTTAATGCATAGTACCTTTGCTCACATCAGATCATTTTTCAGAATTAAAGATATGTTTGTGTATCTTTTACCCTTTTCTGATAATAGAACATAGAATCTTGACATGCTCTTTAAATCTTAGAAGTGATCCAAATTACATTTGGGGTGTCTAGATTTAATCCATTTATTAGGCAAGTTAAAAACTGCCAACTTTTAATGGTGGCTATTACATGATAAATCATGTTTAGTGGTGCCTGTTACATGATAAATATCTTCAGCTGGTTCAGGTAAGTGTTTATGAGACTCTATACCTAAGGCCCTTATGACACAGAAGTTCCAGTATTTAAAACCTAAAATGAGGTAAATGTGCCCAATGGAGCCAATGGCAAGCCAACTTATGGAAAGAGCAACGTAAATATTAGGGAATGATGCCCCTGTTGGAAAATTAAAATTTCTTTCTTGTATAAATAGTTATTGAATTAATATTTGACTAAAGTGATTGAATTAATGGACTACATATCATTATGTTTGCATCTGACACAAATTCAGACCTTGATCAAAATCCTGTAGTTTAACGTAAATTTGCAGAACTGTGACTACCTGTTTTTCCAATAAGTAGAACATCAACTTCTGTTCAAGGTTCTCTGCCTTTGAGCTTCAGGGCTTCTGGGGCAGGGACTCCTAACAGCAAGGGTAAGGTGCCTCTTTGCTGGTATTATAATTGGGTAAGAAAATATGAGGGTGGTTCATTCTGGCTGAAATATGGCTTGCTTTCCGTAAATATTTCATAAGATGAAACTCATATTTTATTTTTCATTTTACCTTAGAATTTTCTTATGTACATTACAGGCTTTACACATTACTTGGAACTCAGCTACTGTTCCTCGGCAAGAGCCAAGTCTTTTTCCTAAGGGATTGTTCTAGGAAAAAATGTGTTTGGAGAGAATAATTCATTTGAATTTGTTCTGAATATTCTAACTATATTATCTATATTTACCTTACTGTCTCTTTTATTTAAAACAGTGTTGATGTAAAAGTCACAGACTGTGTCTGCACACATAAATTGAAGAATTATTTTCCTGATAGGAAAACCGAAGTGATATCTGATGAGTTAAACTCCCACCAAAGGTAGAGTATGCCTTCAGTTGGTATCTAGTTCTCTAGGTGGGATATTTTCTTGTTGGATCCACCATTGCTTGTAGTAATTTGTGAAAGGTCTCAATTTCCTGGAATGAGATTGGGTAGGTATGGAGACCTGCATTTAATTAGGAAAGAAGTGTCTTAGGGATATTCTATTTGAATGACTGAAAGACTTAATTTCAGCAGAAGTCTTCAACATTTTAGTCATTGAAATAGCTTATTTCTAAGACTACTTCTTTCCTAAATAAAAGCAAGAGAAAGCTGTGTCATTGACTTTTTTCAAAGTTAATTCCCTACATTTTCCTTGTTAGCTACAGAATTTAATAGCTAGGCACATGAGTGTTATCATAAATCCTCAATAACAGCAAAGTAATTATGGGTGCTTCAGCATAATTGACTGAGAAGAGAAACATTCAAGTAATGAATTTTAGTGTTGCTAAATTGTTCGTTTGTTTATTTGAGCCACTAAATTTTGAACTTGTCCAGGTTAATTTCCACTAATTAGGTCAATTTCTTGTATAGTCAGGCAAATGCAGAATCTTTGTTTTTCTATGAAGAATGTTTTTCGACGGTTGAGGATATTCAACTACCTTTGCCCAGTAAATATTGACATTATGTTTAAGTATCTTTATATTTTTGGCAGCTGCTTTAAATACTTCTATACTTTTCTGAAACACTGCATTAATGAGGAGCCTGTGTGAAAATTTGAAAACTGTAGCCACTAAGAACTATTTCTAGATCCATGGATAAGCCATCCATTTTCATGTGTTTTATAATCACACATAGATGCATGAAGTATCTACAGTAACCCTCAGTAAAAGAAGCATTGATTGTTTTGGACCAAGGACAAAGCTCAAGATGTGAATTCTTGAAACTACTGACAGGGATATTCATTAAAAATTGCTGTGATATGTTTAAATATAGGTAATATCTTAACTATCATATATTTTCATTGGAATAATTCTAGTTGAGAAAATTAAGCTAGCAGAACACAGACATTAATCAGAGTATACAAAGTATATTTGGTTTTAGAATACAGTCCGAAAGGCATTATTTTCCATTTTGCCATTAAGTAGATAAACATGTTCCATATTACAGCTATAATAAATAAACCAATACATTTATTATTTTAATTTATAGGTTATAATGTTTTACATGATATGTTAATGAATATGTAGAATTACTTTTAGATATATTTGAATAAGAATTTAAAATTGCGTATCATGTCAAGTGTGTTAGAGTGTAAAGGAATCAATGACTATTATGTTCTGGAAGCATGATATGGATTTTTATGTGTAAATCTAAAAATTATTTCAGCAGGCATATTGGTGTATGCATGTAAAGAAACCCATGCTCTGGAAAGTACTTTGTGTACTGTTATTAAGAAACATTTACAAAAGTGTAATCGTTAAGTATTTTAGAGGGTTGATTTTGTGTTTATGAAATTTTGTCTTTTGAAAATGTCATGTTGTGAAGAAACTGTGTTAAATTTTTTTATTAGAAATGTGTTAACTTGGTGGTTTAAATTAATAGTCTATTAGTACTATCTTTCAGTTTTTTAAGGTATTAAATCTTTGATGACTTAAACTATAGGAGATAGTTTACATATCCTGTTTTTTTTCCAAGTAAACAGTTAAACTGCCTAATAGATTTAGCATGATGAAATTTATCCTTGATGATTACATAGAGAAAAGGAAAGAATACTTGCTCAAGTAACGTGTGAAAAACAAAGAGAATTGGATGTAGACTACATTATACCCTTGTGTTCTTCAGCAGGTGTGTCTCTATCAGTCTACAGCTTCAAGAATGACAGAACTCTGGAATCAGTGGGAAGATGTAGTGTGAATGACACATAGACTGTCCATCACAGTTGGCTTCTACAGACAGCTTGAACTCTGCCTGCATGTGCTCTCCTCCACTACCAGATCCATGTAAATGGAATCATCTTGACTACATTTAAGGTTTAGTCATTCTGTAGGTTTCTTCAGCAGTGAATAATCAGACAGCTGGGTTTGTATCTCTGCTTGTCCTATTGTTCTCTTTTCTTTACATTTGTCCTTAACTGTCAGATCTACAGGCATAGAGAAAATAATAATTTTTTTCTTTTTGAAATTTCATTTATTTATTTATTTATTTATTTATTTATTTATTTATTTATTTATTTTATTTTATTTTTATGAGGATTTGGTCTGTATCTATTTGTTATGGCTACCCCAAAAACCCTCCTGAGTCACCGCAGGGAACCAAGCAGGTTGTGTTTTCAGTATTTCCTCATTAAAGGAAATCTTTTTGAAGAAGAATTTTAAAAGAATGGTAGCCTCACTAAATTATCACATTAATCTTTTTATTACTTGTAGATATTTATTTATTAACTATAATTTCTGTTTTCTTATTTGATTCTTCTTTTCTTTCATCTTCAATATTTAGCTTTACCTGTGATAATAGATGCATTTTTTTTGTTTGTTTTTTGAGATGGAGTCTTGCTCTGTCACCCAGGTTGGAGTGCAGTGGCGTGATCTCTGCTCACTGCAAGCTCCACCTCCCAGGTTCACGCTATTCTCCTGCCTCAGCCTCCTGAGTAGCTGGGACTACAGGTGGCTGCCACTGTGCCTGACTAATTTTTTTTTTGTATTTTTAATAAAGACGGGGTTTCACCATGGCCTCGATCTCCTGACCTCGTGATCCACCTGCCTTGGCCTCCCAAAGTGCTGGGATTACAGGCATGAGCCACCACACCTGGCCTACATTTTTTCCTATAACGATGTTGCTGGAAGTCAGGGACCCTGAACAGACGGACTGGCTGAAACCATGGCAGAAGAACATACATTTGTGAAGATTTCATTGACATTTATCAGTTCCCAAAATTAATACTTTTATAATTTCTTATGCCTGTCTTTACTGCAGTCTCCGAACATAAATTGTGAATATTTCATGGCCATTTATCACTTCCCCAGTCAATACTCTTATAATTTCCTATGCCTGTCTTTAACCTCCTAATCCCATCATCTTCATAAGCTGAGGAGGTATGTTACCTCAGGACCCTGTGATGATTTCATTAACTGTACAAATTGTTTGTAAAACATGTGTATTTGAACAATATGAAATCTGATTGTACAACATGGGTGTTTGAACAATATGAAATCAGGGCACCCTGAAAAAGAACAGAATAACAGTGATTTTCAGGGAAGAAGCAAAGATAACCATAAGGTCTGACTGCCTGCGGGGTCGGGCAGAATACAGCCATATTTTTCTTCTCACAGACAGCCTATAAAGAGACGTGTGAGTAGGAGAAATATTGCTGAATTCTTTTCCCAGCAAGGAATATTAGTAATTGATAACCCTGTAGAAGGAATGCATTCCCAGGGTAGGCCTATAGATGACTGCTGTGGGAGTGTCTGTCTTATGCGATTGAGCTAAGGACTGAAATATGCTCTGGTCTCCTGCAGTGCCCTCAGGCTTACAAGGATTGGGAAATTCCAGCCTGGTGAATTCTAGTCAGACCAGTTGTCTGCTCTCAAACCCTGTTTCCTGTTAAGATGTTTATCAAGACAATGTGTGCCCAGGGGGACATGGACCCTCATCAGTAATTCTAATTTTGCCCTTGCCTTGTGACCCTGCTCTGCCCTTTTGCCTTGTGATCTTGTATTGCCCTTTGAAGTATGTGATCTCTGTGACCCACTCCCTATTCGTACACACCCTTCCCTTTCAAAATCCCTAATGAAAACTTGCTGGTTTTGTGGCTCGAGTTCGCCATCACAGTCCTACCAATATGTGATGGCATCCCTGGAGGCCCAGCTGTAAAATTTCTCTCTTTGTACTCTTTTCTCTTTATCTCTCAGACTGACGAACACTTAAGGAAAATAGAAAAGAACCTATATTGAAATATTGGGGGCTGGTTCCCCTGATATAATCCTGCTTGCTTCTTATCAAGATACATTACATCACAGTTAAATTATTACTCGTGTATAAACAAATCAATAATTCCTGTATGGTGCCCAAAGAGTTCATGAGGTGCGGGTGTCTTATTCATTTCTTTGTGGATTATGTCTATAAATCTTTTCATGTTGAGAAAGATTTGAATGATTTGTTCTGATCCAATGTTTACAGTGAAGCATCAAGATAACTAGTAATAGCTATCAATTATTGAACCTTTATCAGGTGTGAGCCAGTGTTCTAGACACTTTACTTTGTTTTAATAAAGTAACAACTATAAGAGGTAAGGAATATTGGTATGCCCATTCTAAAAATAATGAAAGTGAGGCACAAAGAGCTTCAGTAAGTGACCCGAGGTCACATATTAATTGGTGAAGCCAGAATTGCAGCAGAGGCAGTGTGGCTCCAGGGAACACATTATTTACCACAGTGCCCTGCTCTCTCTCCAAAGAAGTCTTGAATCTTAAATGGGTACAAAATGCATCAGAAACATATAATCATTATTTGCTTACTGTATTTGTCAAATCTCACATATATAGTCTAGCATTTTTCATGTAACTGTCATAAAATTAAAAATTATTTAATAAAAATATGAAAAATGAAAATATCAGCAGAATAGAATAATGTAGGGCTACACTAACAGTATCACAGGCAATTTGACTGGGAAAGATTCTGAGTTCATCTAGTTCAATCCCACAGTTTTCCAATTACCAAACTTAGACAGATTTGTAATTACATTTAGAAAGTTACTTGAACCCATGCCTTCATACATTAAGATTGTAATTTTCCTTGAGTATGCTTCCTTTTAAAATATGGATGTGTTGAGGTTCTATTTTTGAGTGCTGTCAGTACCTACGTAGCATTATGAGCAAAACCATGTCCTACGGTTCTGTACCTCTTTTCAATCTCTGTTTTCTCCTCCCTCACTACTGAGTTCACCTCAAAGATTTGAAAAAAAATAAAAACTAGCTGTGAATGTGGTAGTTGGTGATATTTATGAGTTAGTTGAATTCAGTTCAATATTACTTACTGAAAATCAGGATAGTATATGTAGATTTCATAAGAATTGTGGTATAGGCAAGAATAAAGTGGAGAGATATACAGCTCCTTAGAAAGCAGACAATCAGAGATTCAGACTAAGTAATTGCTACAGGGACAGTTTGCTAACTAATTTGTAGTTATGTGATATAGTTCAAAGTCTAGCCTATTGACATTTAATGAGAGATTCATGAAGACTAAATGCCTTTGAGACATGAAGGACTAAAGGTTTAACAATGGAAAGCCATAGTACTGAGTGAGACATATCAGAAGATGTTATTATTTGCGCTACACAGGTCATATTGTAAAAATATGACAACAACCTCAAACTGAAAGGGTTGAATTGATGCCAATTTATTTATTTCAATTTTATCACAACCACTAGAGAGTAAGTTTCTTGAGAGCAGAAACCTGTTCATCATAGCTTATTTATGTGCCAAGAAGTAACATATTTTAAGTAATGAGTTATTGAACATATAAATAATTGTACCTTTTCTCTTTTCTGTGGAATACCTACTAACATTTAGAGATAGATTTTTTTTTTTTTTTTTTTTTTTACCGTTGGCCCAAAACCAATTCTGAGGAGAAATAGAATTGTCAAGGGAGGGTCTATTGGGTCCATTGGAAGAAGAACTCAATAGAGACTTACTAAATGTCCGTTGACTATGAACCACTCTTGAAAATATGATGATGTGTTCAGTAACATAATGGATATATTGATATTCCTGTTCACAAAGTCATTACAGGTCTTCTTCTCCTGAGCTCTCAACTCTGATACAAGCCTGAAAGAAGAGTCAATGGGCCAGATTAGCAGTGTTACAGAATTTGTCCTCTTGGGTCTTGCTCAAGACACTGATGGGCAAAAAGCATTATTTGTAATGTTTTCATTCATATATACTGTGACCATAGTGGGAAACCTGCTTATCATGGTGACTGCTATTGGCAGCCCCTCCTTGGTCTCCCCAATGTACTTCTTCCTTGCCTACTTTTCATTTATGGATGCTGCACATTCTACTGCAATTTCACCCAAATTGATTATAGACTTACTCTGTGTTAAAAAGACTATTTCCTTCCCAGTTTGCATGGGCCAGCTAGTTATAGAACACCTATTTGGTGGTGCTGAGTTCTTCCTTCTGGTAGTGATGGCCTGTGATTGCTATGTGGCCATCTCTAAGCCACTGCACTATTTGGCCATCATGAATTGACAGGTTTGCATCCTTCTGTTGGTCGTGGCCTGGTTTGAAGGTTTAGTGCACTCTGTTTCAAAGTTGTTGTGTACAGCCTCCCTTTCTGTGGCCCAAATGTCATTGACCATTTCATCTGTGACATATACCCATTATTGGAACTTGCCCGTACTGACACCTACTTTATAGGCCTCACTGTGGTTACCAAAGGTGGAGCAATCTGTATGGTCATCTTCACCTTTCTACTAATCTTCTATGGTGTCATCCTAAACTCCCTTAAAACTTTGTCAGGTAGGGAGGCATAAAGCCCTGTCTACCTGCAGCTTCCACATCACCATGGTTGTCCTCTTTTTTGTTGCCTGTATTTTCATGTACGTTAGAACTGTTTTCAATTCTCCCATTGATAAATGTATGACTGTGTTTTATACAGTTATCACACCCATATTTAATTATTTAATATATATCTTGAGAAATTCAGAGATGAAAAATGCTATAGAAAACCTCTGGTGTAAAAAATTAACTATAGATAGAATGAGAGTGTCCCTCTTCATGTTGCTACAGGGGTATGTACACAACGTCTTTCCAGTGACATTGTCAAACTTGTAATGGCAATTCAGGGACCCTAGATTGGGAAAATGGGATTCAGGAGCTCCCAGCTCAGTTAATGGCTTGTCCCACCATGACCTGAATTTGACATCCAGGATCTCAAATTCTATATCCAGTGTGGGTGTGGATGAAACTCTTTGGGTGCAATTTCTAATCTACAGCTCTTTTATTCTGGTTCTTCTCTATTTTCAGATCTATAAACTAGAGACAGGGATTTTCTTTCACATTCTCAGCAAATAATTGAGGCAGAGAGGAGTAGATAACCAAAAGTAAACACTCCTGTTCATCAGAAAAGGCTAAGGTGCTTCTTTCAGTGCCATTTCCTTAAAAACTTTGTAATATTTCTGCATTTTTTAAATTGCCATTTACATTATACAACAGCCATACTCATAAATATCTTTGCAAGTGACTCTTCTTGGGTTTCAGCTGAAAGACTGTGTGTGTGTGTGCAGTAGGATGATTCCCATAAGAGCCTTCGAATTATTTTTATTTAATTGGTAGGATTTAAGAGACACACTTTGTAATCTTTCTGCGGTATTCTCAAAGAATCTTCCACTGACAACTTTGAGATGGCATTTATTCTGACATTTAAAGTATGTGGCATTGGCTTTAATATCAGAAGCTAGGTGAGATTACTTACATCGAGAGTCTTTAGATCACTGGAGAGACTGGAAAAGGAAACCAGTTTTATTTTGGAAACCAGTAACTTGGTACTCTTATTTTTCTTGTAAGTTTTTCCTAAAAATTAAAGTTACTGTTGTAACTAATTTTTTTTTTCAATTTTTTAATTTCTTTTTTTTCTTATACTTTAAGTTTTAGGGTACATGTGCACATTGTGCAGGTTAATTACATATGTATACATGTGCCATGCTGGTGCGCTGCACCCACTAACTCGTCATCTAGCATTAGGTATATCTCCCAATGCTATCCCTCCCCCCTCCTCCCACCCCACCACAGTCCTCAGAGTGTGATATTCCCCTTCCTGTGTCCATGTGATCCTATTGTTCAATTCCCACCTATGAGTGAGAATATGCAGTGTTTGGTTTTTTGTTCTTGCGATAGTTTACTGAGAATGATGATTTCCAATTTCATCCATGTCCCTACAAAGCACATGAACTCATCATCTTTTATGGCTGCATAGTATTCCATGGTGTATATGTGCCACATTTTCTTAATCCAGTCTATCATTGTTGGACATTTGGGTTGGTTCCAAGTCTTTGCTACTGTGAATAATGCCGCAATAAACATACGTGTGCATGTGTCTTTATAGCAGCATGATTTATACTCCTTTGGGTATATACCCAGTAATGGGATGGCTGGGTCGAATGGTATTTCTAGTTCTAGATCCATGAGGAATCTCCACACTGACTTCCACAATGGTTGAACTAGTTTACAGTCCCACCAACAGTGTAAAAGTGTTCCTATTTCTCCACATCCTCTCCAGCACCTGTTGTTTCCTGACTTTTTAATGATTGCCATTCTAACTGGTGTGAGATGGTATCTCCTTGTGGTTTTGATTTGCATTTCTCTGATGGCCAGTGATGATGAGCATTTTTTCATGTGTTTTTTGGCTGCATAAATGTCTTCTTTTGAGAAGTGTCTGTTCATGTCCTTTGCCCACTTTTTGATGGGGTTGTTTGTTTTTTTCTTGTAAATTTGTTTGAGTTCATTGCAGATTCTGGATATTAGCCCTTTGTCAGATGAGTAGGTTGCGAAAATTTTCTTCCATTTTGTAGGTTGCCTGTTCACTCTGATGGTAGTTTCTTTTGCTGTGCAGAAGCTCTTGATTTTAATTAGATCCCATTTGTCAATTTTGTCTTTTGTTGTCATTGCTTTTGGTGTTTTGGACATGAAGTCCTTGCCCATGCCTATGTCCTGAATGATAATGCCTATGTTTGCTTCTAGGGTTTTTATGGTTTTAGGTCTAAGGTTTAAGGCTTTAATCCATCTTGAATTGATTTTTGTATAAGGGGTAAGGAAGGGATCCAGTTTCAGCTTTCTACATATGGCTAGCCAGTTTTCCCAGAACCATTTATTAAATAGGGAATCCTTTCCCCATTGCTTGTTTTTCTCAGATTTGTCAAAGATCTGATAGTTGTAGATATGCGGCATTATTTCTGAGGGCTCTGTTCTGTTCCATTGATCTATATCTCTGTTTTGGTACCAGCACCATGCTGTTTTGGTTACTGTAGCCTTGTAGTATAGTTTGAAGTCAGGTAGTGTGATGCCTCCAGCATTGTTCTTTTGGCTTAGGATTGCCTTGGCGATGCGGGCTCTTTTTTGGTTCCATATGAACTTTAATGTAGTTTTTTCCAATTCTGTGAAGAAAGTCATTGGTAGCTTGATGGGGATGGCATTGAATCTGTAAATTACCTTGGGCACTGTGGCCATTTTCATGATATTGATTCTTCCTACCCATGAGCATGGAATGTTCTTCCATTTGTTTGTATCCTCTTTTATTTCCTTGAGCATTGGTTTGTAGTTCTCCTTGAAGAGGTCCTTCACATCCCTTGTAAGTTGGATTCCTAGGTATTTCATTCTCTTTGAGGCAATTGTGAATGGGAGTTCACTCATGATTTGGCTCTCTGTTTGTCTGTTATTGGTGTATAAGAATGCTTGTGATTTGTATACATTGATTTTGTATCCTGAGACTTTGCTGAAGTTGCTTATCAGCTTAAGGAGATTTTGGGCTGAGACAATGGGGTTTTCTAGATATACAATCATGTCATCTGCAAACAGGGACAATTTGACTTCCTCTTTTCCTAATTGAATACCCTTTATTTCCTTCTCCTGCCTAATTGCCCTGGCCAGAACTTCCAACACTATGTTGAATAGGAGTGGTGAGAGAGGGCATCCCTGTCTTATGCCAGTTTTCAAAGGGAATGCTTCCAGTTTTTGCCCATTCAGTATGATATCGGCTGTGGGTTTGTCATAGATAGCTCTTATTATTTTGAAATATGTCCCATCAATACCTAATTTATTGAGAGTTTTTAGCATGAAGAGTTGTTGAATTTTGTCAAAGGCTTTTTCTGCATCTATTGAGATAATCATGTGGTTTTTGTCTTTGGTTCTGTTTATATGCTGGATTACATTTATTGATTTGTGTATATTGAACCAGCCTTGCATCCCAGGGATGAAGCCCACTTGATCGTGGTGGATAAGCTTTTTGATGTGCTGCTGGATTCGTTTTGCCAGTATTTTATTGAGGATTTTTGCATCAATGTTCATCAAGGATATTGGTCTAAAATTCTCTTTTTTTGTTGTGTCTCTGCCTGGCTTTGTTATCAGAATGATGCTGGCCTCATAAAGTGAGTTAGGGAGGATACCCTCTTTTTCTATTGATTGGAATAGTTTCAGAAGGAATGGTACCAGTTCCTGCTTGTACCTCTAGTAGAATTCGGCTGTGAATCCATCTGGTCCTGGACTCTTTTTGGTTGGTAAACTATTGATTATTGCCACAATTTCAGCTCCTGTTATTGGTCTATTCAGAGATTCAACTTCTTCCTGGTTTAGTCTTGGGAGAGTGTATGAGTCGAGGAATTTATCCATTTCTTCTAGATTTTCTAGTTTATTTGAGTAGAGGTGTTTATAGTATTCTCTAATGGCAGTTTGTATTTCTGTGGGATTGGTGGTGATATCCCCTTTATCATTTTTTATTGCGTCTATTTGATTCTTCTCTCTTTTTTTCTTTATTAGTCTTGCTAGTGGGCTATCAATTTTGTTGATCCTTTCAAAAAACCAGCTCCTGGATTCATTAATTTTTTGAAGGTTTTTTTGTACCTCTATTTCCTTCAGTTCTGCTCTGATTTTAGTTATTTCTTGCCTTCTGCTAGCTTTTGAATGTGTTTTCCTTTGCTTTTCTAGTTCTTTTGATTGTGATGTTAGGGTGTCAATTTTGGATCTTTCCTGCTCTCTCTTGTGGGTATTTAGTGCTATAAATTTCCCTCTACACACTGCTTTGAATGTGCCCCAGACATTCTGGTATGTTGTGTCTTTGTTCTCATTGGTTTCAAAGAACATCTTTATTGCTGCCTTCATTTCGTTATGTATCCAGCAGTCATTCAGGAGCAGGTTGTTCAGTTTCCATGTAGTTGAGCAGTTTTGAGTGAGATTCTTAATCCTGAGTTCTAGTTTGATTGCACTGTGGTCTGAGATAGTTTGTTACAATCTCTGTTCTTTTACATTTGCTGAGGAGAGCTTTACTTCCAACTATGTGGTCAATTTTGAAATAGGTGTGGTGTGGTGCTGAAAAAAATGTATATTCTGTTGATTTGGGGTGGAGAGTTCTGTAGATGTCTGTTAGGTCCTCTTGGTGCAGAGCTGAGTTCAATTCCTGGGTATCCTTGTTGACTTTCTGTCTCGTTGATCTGTCTAATGTTGACAGTGGGGTGTTAGTTTCCCATTATTAATGTGTGGGAGTCTAAGTCTCTTTGTAGGTCACTCAGGACTTCCTTTATGAATCTGGGTGCTCCTGTATTGGGTGCATATATATTTAGGATAGTTAGCTCTTCTTGTTGAATTGATCCCTTTACCATTATGTAATGGTCTTCTTTGTCTCTTTTGATCTTTGTTGGTTTAAAGTCTGTTTTATCAGAGACTAGGATTGCAACCCCTGCCTTTTTTTGTTTTCCATTTTCTTGGTAGATCTTCCTCCATCCTTTTATTTTGAGCTTATTTGTGTCTCTGCACGTGAGATGGGTTTCCTGAATACAGCACACTGATGGGTCTTGACTCTTTATCCAATTTGCCAGTCTGTGTCTTTTAATTGGAGCATTTAGTCCATTTACATTTAAAGTTAATATTGTTATGTGTGAATTTGATCCTGTCAGTATGATGTTAGCTGGTGATTTTGCTCATTAGTTGATGCAGTTTCTTCCTAATCTCAATGGTGTTCACATTTTGGCATGATTTTGCAGCGGCTGGTACCGGTTGTTCCTTTCCATCTTTAGCGCTTCCTTCAGGAGCTCTTTTAGGGCAGGCCTGGTGGTGACAAAATCCCTCAGCATTTTCTTGTCTGTAAAGCATTTTATTTCTCCTTCACTTATGAAGCTTAGTTTTCCTGGATATGAAATTCTGGGTTGAAAATTCTTTTCTTTAAGAATGTTGAATATTGGCCCCCACTCTCTTCTGGCTTGTAGGGTTTCTGCCGAGAGATCTGCTGTTAGTCTGATGGGCTTCCCTTTGAGGGTAACCCGACCTTTCTCTCTGGCTGCCATTAACATTTTTTCCTTCATTACAACTTTGGTGAATGTGACAATTATGTTTCTTGGAGTTGCTCTTCTCAAAGGGTATCTCTGTGGCGTTCTCTGCATTTCCCGAATCTGAACGTTGGCCTGCCTTGCTAGATTGGGGAAGTTCTCCTGGATAATATCCTGCAGAGTGTTTTCCAACTTGGTTCCATTCTCCCCATCACTTTCAGGTACACCAATCAGACGTAGATTTGGTCTTTTCACATAGTCCCATATTTCTTGGAGGCTTTGCTCATTTCTTTCTATTCTTTTTTCTCTAAACTTCCCTTCTTGCTTCATTTCATTCATTTCATCTTCCATTGCTGATACCCTTTCTTCCAGTTGATCGCATCGGCTCCTGAGGCTTCTGCATTCTTCACGTAGTTCTCGAGCCTTGGTTTTCAGCTGCATCAGCTCCTTTAAGCACTTCTCTGTATTGGTTATTCTAGTTATACATTCTTCTAAATTTTTTTCAAAGTTTTCAACTTCTTTGCCTTTGGTTAGAATGTCCTCCCGTAGCTCAGAGTAATTTGATCATCTGAAGCCTTCTTCTCTCAGCTAGTCAAAGTCATTCTCCATCCAGCTTTGTTCTGTTGCTGGTGAGGAACTGCGTTCCTTTGGAGGAGGAGAGGCGCTCTGCGTTTTAGAGTTTCCAGTTTTTCTGTTCTGTTTTTTCCCCATCTTTGTGGTTTTATCTACTTTTGGTCTTTGATGGTGGTGATGTACAGATGGGTTTTTGGTGTTGATGTCCTTTCTGTTTGTTAGTTTTCCTTCTAAAAGACAGGACCCTCAGCTGCAGGTCTTTTGGAATACCTTGACATGTGAGGTGTCAGTGTGCCCCTGCTGGGTGGTGCCTCCCAGTCAGGCTACTCCGGGGTCAGGGTTCTGGGACCCATTTGAGGAGGCAGTCTGCCTGTTCTCAGATCTCCAGCTGCGAGCTGGGAGAACCACTGCTCTCTTCAAAGCTGTCAGACAGGGACATTTAAGTCTGCAGAGGTTACTGCTGTCTTTTTGTTTGTCTGTGCCCTGCCCCCAGAGGTGGAGCCTACAGAGGCAGGCAGGCCTCCTTGAGCTGTGGTGGGCTCCACCCAGTTCGAGCTTCCCGGCTGCTTTGTTTACCAAAGCAAGCCTGGGCAATGGCGGGAGCCCCTCCCCCAGCCTTGCTGCCGCCTTGCAGTTTGATCTCAGACTGCTATGCTAGCAATCAGTGAGACTCTGTGGGCATAGGACCCTCTGAGCCAGGTGCGGGATATAATCTCGTGGTGCGCGGTTTTTTAAGCTGGTCCAAAAAGCGCAATATTCGGGTGGGAGTGACCTGATTTTCCAGGTGTGTCCGTCACCCCTTTCTTTGACTCAGAAAGGGAACTCCCTGACCCCTTGTGCTTCCCAGGTGAGGCAATGCCTCGCCCTGCTTCGGCTCGCACATGGTGCACGCACCCACTGGCCTGCACCCACTGTCTGGCACTCCCTAGTGAGATGAACCCGGTACCTCAGATGGAAATGCAGAAATCACCCGTCTTCTGCATCGCTCATGCTGGGAGCTGTAGACCAGAGCTGTTCCTATTCGGCCATCTTGGCTCCTCCTCCAACTAATTTTTTTTTTTTTTTGAGACGGAGTCTCGCTCTGTTGCCTAGGCTGGAGTGCAGTGGCATGATCTCACTTCACTGCAAGCTCCACCTCCCGGGTTCATGCCATCCTCCTGCCTCAGCCTCCCAAGTAGCTGGGACTACAGGTGCCCACCACCACACCTGGCTAACTTTTATGTATTTTTAGTGGAGACGGGGTTTCACCGTGTTAGCCAGGATGGTGTTGATCTCCTGACATCGTGATCCTCCCGCCTCAGCTTCCAAAAGTGCTGGGATTACAGGCATGAGCCACCGCACCCAGCCCATTATAACTAATATTTTTATCTATGCCTTATCATATCACACACTGTTATAAGAAACAGATTGAATTTTCAATATTGTACTTGAAAA
This sequence comes from Pan paniscus, assembly GCF_029289425.2. Taxonomy (NCBI): domain Eukaryota; kingdom Metazoa; phylum Chordata; class Mammalia; order Primates; family Hominidae; genus Pan; species Pan paniscus. Next base: position 56,292,783 of record NC_073258.2, read on the forward strand.
TTTTAGCTGGATCCACCTGTTCACTTAAATAAATTGTTTTCTACATTACTATAGGTGGCAGTATCATCAAACCTTTCTGGCACTAGATAAGGTGTCACATTTATTTCCTTCCCCCAACCAGTTAATTCTGTCTTTTCAGTCATCACTTACACTAACCAGGATACCCTTCTAGGTGTCATCTAGCTTCTGGTGTACTATGTGTCAAACATATGGAAGAGAGCGTTTCAATTTCTTGGATTAGGTTTTCCAGCTGGCGTCATGACTCTCCCTTTAGAAGGCCATTTCAATGCCCTGTTCAGTCACATTCTAGATGACGATTTCCCCCATGGTGTTCTCATGATCGTGAGTGAGTTCTCCTGAGTTCTGATGGTTCTGGCATTTCCCCTGCTGGCACTTATTCTCTCTCTAGCCACCGTGTGAAGAGGCGTGAATGTAAATTACCTGAGGCCTCCCTCACCATGGGGAACTGTGAGAAAATTAAACCTCTTTTCTTTATAAATTACCCAGTCTCGAGTACTTCCTTATAGCAATATGAGCATGGACTAATGCATATGCATTTCTCCTTTTAAAAAGAAATATATATTGTATCTATATTTAACTTGCTAATTTGGTAATAGGTATGGATTGCAGGGAATTACTATGGACTATGGAATATTTTTGGCAATTTCTACATTAGTTGATATTTTTGATGTATTTAGAAAGGGCATAGAAAATTATGGCTTATTTTTATATTAGTTCTCTATCTCAGAGTCATAATTTAATCCACAGTATCTTTGATTATATCTGATAGTTTTTTGGAATTAAAGATATGTTTGTGCATCTTTTACTACTTACCAATAAGAGAGCACAGTGCATATAGACTTGCTCTTCAAATTTTTGAAGTGATACATATTACATTTGGGTGGATGAATTTAATGTATTTATTAGGTAAGTTGAAAATGACCAATTTTTACTGGAGCCCATTAAGTGATAAAGACCTTAGCTGATTCTGTTAAGTATTTATAGGACTGTTTATCTATGGCTCTTGTGACCCAGAAGATCCAATGTTTAACTAAACATATGATGAGATGAAGGTGTTGAATGAAGCCAATGATAAGCCAAGCAATGAAAATAACAATGGAAACACTTAAGCACTGTTCCCTTGTTGCCAAAAGGAATTTCCTTATTGTAGAAACAGTTATTGAATTGTTAGTGGAATAAAATTAAAGGATTGAATTAATGGACTACAGATCATTATGGTTATATGTGACATAGATTCAGGCCTTGATCAAAAGCCTGTATTCTAACCTAAAACTACAGATCTACGATTACCTATTTTTCCAGGAATCAGAATGTCAACTTCCATTCTTAGTGTCTGTGCCTCTCAACCTCAAGTCCTCTTGGGTTGGACTTTCTAACAGGAAGGGTAAGGCCCTCCTTGCTGGGAATATGCTTAGGGAAGGGAATTTGGGGCTGGTTTCCCCCTTCATTCTGGCTGAAATATTACTTGCCTTACCTCAGTATTTCATAATATGAAACTCATAATTTATTGTTCAATTTACTTTTGAATTTTTCTTTTTACATTATAGGCTTTTCACATGACTTGGCATTTAGCTGCTGTTCCTTGGCGAGACCCAAGTGTTTTTCCTCTAGGGATTTTCTAAGGGGAAAAAAGTGTTCAGAGAGATTACTTCATTTGAATTTATTCCTAATATTTGAGTTAACTAATCTATAATGATCTTGCTGTCTCTTATCTAAAATAGTGATGATGTAAAACTCATAGGTTTTGTCTACACATAAATGGGATAATTATGTTCCTGATAGAATAACACAAGAGATATCTGAAGAGTTAAATTTCTGCCAAAGGTAGAGTAAGTCTTCAGTTGGTATCAAGTCCTCTAGGTGTGATGTTTTATGTCATATCCTAGTTTCTTGTAAAAACTTGTGAAAGTTCTCAATTAACTGGGATGTGGTGGGGTAGATATAGGGACATGTTTTTAATTAGAAAAGAAATGGTCTTAGGGGTATGCTGTTTGAATGATATTTGAATGACTGAAAGACTGAAGAATTTGGCTTCTGCTAGTGAGAAATCTCTGTCATTGGTTTTTCCATGAAGTTAAATTTCAGCATTGTCCTTTAGAGGTACAAAGGTTAATAGCTGGGCACATGAATATTATCATAAATCCTCAATCACAGTAAAGTACTCATGGTTGCTTTGCCATAATTGAGGAAATTTTCATGTAACCAATTTTAGTGTTGGTACATTTTTGTTTACTTGTGTCACAAATAAGGGTCTTGTCCAGGTTAATTTCCACTCATTATGTCAATTTTTATATAGTTATGCAAATATAGTGTTTTGTTTTTCTACAAAGAAATTTTCCAGCAGGTAAGAATATTTAACAACCTTTCTATGATATGTTTAAGCATCTTTATATTTTGGTCTTCTGCTTTGGATAGTGCCATACTTCTCTAATGACTGATAATGAGAAGCCTGTGTGAGACTGTGGAAACTGTAGCCTCTAGGAACTATTTCTATATCCATAGATCAGCCATGTATATCCATGTGTTTTATGATCACACATACATGTCTGAGGCATCTACATTAAAGTTTAGTGAAAGAAGCAATGGTTTTCTATCGGGGGAAATTCAGCCAGATATTGGGTGAAATTCACCCTGATTTTTCACATAGATTCTTTTCTATTTTCCCTAAGTGTTGGCCAGTCTGAGAAATAAAGGGACAGAGTACAAAAGAGAGGAATTTTAAAGCTGGGTGTCCAGGGGAGACATCACATATTGGCAGGTTCCATGATGTCCCCTAAGCCACAAAACGAGCAAGTTTTTATTAGTGACTTTTAAAAGGGGAGGGAGTGTACAAATAGGGTGTGGGTCACAAAGATCACACGCTTCACAAGGTAATAGAATATCACAAGGCAAATGGAGGCAGGGCAAGATCACAGGACCACAGGACCGGGGCGAAATTAAAATTGGTAATGAAGTTTTGGGCATGAATTGCCATTGATAACATCTTATCAGGAGACAGGGTTTGAGAGCAGACAACCGGTCTGACCAAAATTTATTAGGTGGGAATTTCCTCATCCTAATAAGCCTGGGAATGCTATGGGAGACTGGGGCTTACTTCATCCCTACAGCTGTGACCGTAAAAGACAGCTGCCCCTGAAGTGGCCATTTCAGAGGCCTACCTTCAGGGATGCATTCTCTTTCTCAGGGATGTTCCTTGCTGAGAAAAATAATTCAGTGCTATTTCTCCCATTTGCTTTTGGAAGAAGAGAAATATGGCTCTGTTCCACCCAGCTCACCAGCAGTCAGAGTTTAAGGTTATCTCTCTTGTTCCCTGAACATTGCTGTTATCCTGTTCTTTTTTCAATGTACCCAGATTTCATATTGTTCAAACACACATGCTCTGCAATTTGTGTAGTTAACACAATCATCATAGGGTCCTGAGGTGACTTACATCCTCCTCAGCTTAGGAAGATGACACGATTAAGAGATTAGAGTAAAGACAGGCATAGGAAATCACAAGGGTATTGATTGGAGAAGTAATAAGTGTCCATGAAATCTTCACCATTTATGTTCAGAGATTGCAGTAAAGACAGGTGTAAGAAATTATAAAAGTATTAATTTGGGGAACTAATAAATGTCCATGAAATCTTCACAATCCACATTCTTCTGCCGTGGCTTCAGCTGGTCCCTCCATTCAAGGTCCCTGACTTCCCACAACAGTTTTCTGGACCACAATGTGAGTATTTGAAACCACTGACAAGAGATATTTATTGAAAATTCATGTGATATGTTGAATGTAGCTCATGTCTTAAATACCATATGATGTTGCTGAAGAATTCTAATTGGGAAAGTTAAGCCAGCAAACGTGAAAAATTCTCAAAATATGCAATGTATATTTGGTTTTAATATATAGCCTAATTTGTTTTCCTTTTCTATTTGCCAAATAAGAAGAAAAACATGTTTCATATCACATGTATATAAACCAATTGTTTTATAATCATAATACTTGTTTATGGGATATTATATTTTATATGATATATTAGTAAAGGTGTACAATTACTTTCAGATATATTTGATTACAGAGTTTAAAATTGCAGATCATGCCAAGTCTGTTTGAGTGTGAAGGAACCAATGCCTCTTATATTCTGAAGCATAATATAGGTTTTTATTTATGTATCTAAAAGTAATCTCAGCAAACATACTAGTAGGAATATAGGCTCAGAAAAGTATACAGTCTACTGTCGTTTAAATAGTTTTATAAAACTGTGACTGTGAAATATAATATTATAGAGATTTTTATGTTTTTATGACCTTTTATCATTTGAAAATGTCATGTCCTTAGGAAATTATGTTAAATCATTTTTTTCTAGAAAAATGTTAACTTAGCAGTTTACATTGAAACCCTAGTAATGCTATCTTTCAGTTTCTGAGGTATTATATTTTTATTTACTTAAATTATAGAAGACAGTTTACATACCTATTTTTTACAAGTAAACATTTAAATTGCTGAAAGAATTATCCTGTTGAAATCTAGTTTTGATGATGAAAGGAGGAAAATGCACTAAACCTTGCAGCAAATAATGTGTGAATAAATAACAGAATTGTCTATAGACTACATTATTCCCTTGTGTTCTTCAGCAGGTGCATCTCTATCAGTCTATAGCTTCAACAGTGACAGAACTCTGGAATCAGCTGGAATTAGTAATGTGAATGAGACATGCGGATTTTTCATCACAGTTGGATTCTAGGGACAGCTCAAACTCTCTCTGCACATGTCCTCTGCCACTGCCAGATCTATGTAAATTGAATCATCCTGTCTACATTTGAGGTTTAGTAATCTTGCCGTTTTCCACAGCAGTGAGTACTCAGAAAGTTTGGGTTTGTATCTGTACTTGTCTCATTGTTCTCTGTAATGTAAGTTTGTCCTTAACTGTCAGATCTAGAGACTTTGCGAAACAATGTGTTTTTTTTCTTTTGAATTTTGTTTTCTCTCTTTTAACTAGAATCCTGTCTGTGTTTGTTATGGCTACCCCAAAAAGCCTCCTGAGTCACCCCAGCAACCCACAGGAGGTTGAACTTCCAGTATTTCCTCACTAAAAGGAATCTTTCTGAAGCAGATTTTAAAGAATGCTAACCTCACTTAATTATCTCATTAATCTTCTTATAGCTTGTCAATACTCATTTATTAACTACAATTTATCTGATTTCTGATTTTAGCCTTCTTTTCATTTCCTGAGCGCTCCCTGATAGTGGGTCCAAATTTTTCACCATAATTCTATGCTTCTCATCAAGATATATTTCATCACAGGTAAAATTACTACTCATATTATTAAATCATTATTTTCTAAGGCATATAATTTTATTCTGTGCACCCAAAAGGCTTTCCTGAATTATAGGTATCTTGTCTTATTTTTTCCTGGACTACGTTTATAAATCTTTTCAAGTTGACAAAGATCTGCATGATTTGTTTTGATTTTATGTTCACAGTGAAGCATTCAAGAACACTAATAATAGCTATCATTTTTTGAGCCCTTCCCAGGTGCCTGCCAGTGTTCTAGGCACTTTACTTAGTTTTAATAAAACAACAACTCTAAGAGGTAAGGACTACTGGGATCCCCCTTATAAAATGATGAAAGTAAGGGACAGAGAGCTTTAGTAAATGACCCAAAATCTCATAAAAAATAGTGAAGATGCAGTTGTAGCTGAAGCAGTGTGGCTCCAGTGTCCACAGTATTCACTATATGCTACACTTTCTCTGTAAGAATGTCTTGGATCTTAAATAGGTACATACTGGGTGAGAGACTTATAGACACTATGTACTCACTGTAATCATGAAATTCCATGTCCCACTGACTACCATTTTTCATGTAAGGGTAATGAGCTTGGAAATTTTTATTTAATTATAAATTTATAAAAAAAGAAAAGAAATTGTTAGCAGAATACCATAAAGGAGAGGTGCACTAATAGTTCTGTAGATAGTTGACCAGAAAGTTCTGAATTTCTCAAATGTAATCTTATTGTTTTCCAGTGAGGAAATTGAAATAGACTTGTAAATGCATTCATAAAATGACCCAAATCCATGCCTTTTTACACTAGAATATGCTTTGTTTTGGAATCTGGTAACTAAGATTCTTTTTTTGCATATTCTTGGTATCTAAATAGTGTTATGAATAAAACCGCATCCCACTGTTCTGTACCTTTTTCTACAGTGTCTATTTTCTCCTCTCTCTCTACCTAGTTAATCCCAAGAATTCAGAAAAAAAAAATACTTATGGCATATTTGGTAGTTTGTGATAGCCATGAGTTAGTTCGCTTGAGTACAAATTAACTGCTGAAAATTTGAATATTGTATGTAAGTGTTGTAAAAATTGGAATATAAGCAAGGATAAAATGGAGAGAATCACAGCTTCTTATAAGGTGGACAGAGAGTCAGACCAAGTAATTGCCAAAGGGAACAATGTAATAAAAAATATCATAGTTATTCATACTGTTTGGAGTCCTGCCTTTTGGCATTTAATGAAAGACCAATGAAGACTAAACATCCTTAGAGGCATGAAGGAATGAAGTCTAACAGTAGATGGCCAGAGTACTGAGTGAGATTCTTCAGAAAATGTTATTCTTGGTGCGACCCAGATCCTACTATAAAGATACCAGAAATACAGACACAAAGGGCCAAATCTATGTCAATTTATTTATATACAGTTTATTACCACTACCAAATAGTAAGTTTTTTAAGACCAAGAACCCTTTGTCTATTCATCATAGCTGACTTCTATGCCAAGAAAAAATGTTTTAAATAAGAAGTTATGTAATATATGAGTGGCTATTGGGACTTTAACACTCCTTCTGTATGGAATATTCACTAAAACATAGAGGTAGAAACCTTTATCTGTGGCTGAAAATAAAATCTTTGAGGACAAAAAGAATCATCAAAGGAAGATGGGCTCTTTGGATGAGAAACTCAATAGAGACTTACTAAATGTTTATTGTGTGTAAATCACTATTCAGGACACAACAATGAAGACATGCTCAGTGACATCATGGATGTAATCATATTCCTGTTCACTATTTCATTACATATCCTATTCTCCTGAGCTCTCACCTCTGATACACCTTCTGAAAGAAGAGTAAATGAGACAGAATAACAATATTACAGAATTTGTCCTCCTGGGCTTTTCTCAGGATCCTGATGTGCAAAATGCATTATTTGTCATGTTTTTACTCACATGTATTGTGACTATGGTGGGGAACCTACTCATTGTGGTGACTATTATTGCCAGCCCCACCTTGGGCTCCCCAATGTACTTTTTCCTTGCCTGCCTGTCATTTGTAGACGCTGTGTATTCCACCACCATTTCTCCCATATTGATTGTAGACTTACTTTGTGATAAAAAGACTATTTCCTTCCCAGCTTGCATGGGCCAGCTATTTATAAACCACTTGTGTGGTGGTACTGAGATCTTCCTTCTGGTGGTAATGGCCTGTGATCACTATGTGGCCATCTGTAAGCCACTGCACTATTTGACCATCATGAATCGACAGGTTTGCATCCTTCTCTTGGTGTTGGCTGTGACTGGAGGTTTTGTGCATTCTGCATTTCAAGTTCTTGTTGTGTACAGTCTCCCCTTCTGTGGCCCCAATGTCATTGATCACTTTTTCTGTGACATGTACCCATTATTGGAACTAGCATGCACTGACACCTACTTTATAGGCCTCACTATTGTTTTCAATGGTGGAGCAATGTGTGTGGTCATCTTTACCCTTCCACTCATCTCCTATGGAGTCATCCAAAGCTCCCTTAAAACTTACAGTCAGGAAGGGAGGCATAAAGCCCTGTCTACCTGCAGCTCCCACATTACCGTGGTTGTCATGTTTTTTGTTCCCTGTATTTTCATATATGTTAGACCTGTTTCAAACTTTCCTATTGATAAATTCATGAGTGTATTTTTTACATTTATTACACCGATGTTGAACCGTTTTATATACACATTGAGGAATTCAGAGATGAGAAATGCTATAGAAAAACTCCTGTGTAAAACTAACTATATTTAGAATAAGAGTGTCCAACCTCCTGTAGGTAAGGAGGTATGTAGACAAGATCTTCCCATTGAAGTTTTCAGACTTTGAAGGATAATTCAAGGATCCCAAAATGGAAAGGCAGGACTTAGATGCTCCCAGCTCAATTAAGAAGTCATCCCATCATGGCATCTGTTTGAAGTTCAAGATCTCAACCTCTGTATCCAGACTGAGAGTGGATGGGACTGCTTGGGTTCAGGTCCTATTATGCACATTTTAAATTATGTTTTTTCTCTATTACACATCTATTGAGTCAGGGTATTTCTTCCATATGCCCAACACAGAATGGAGAAAGGGAGGAATAGGTAAATAAACTAGATGTTCCTGTTGAAAAGGGAAGGCTATGGTGCTTCCCTCTGGGTAATTTATTTAAAGGCTTGTGGAATATAAAAGCACCATATTCACAAATGTCTTTGAAACTGGCCCTTCTCAGATTTGAGCTGAAACTCTATTTGCCATCAGAAAATACTCGTAAAAATCTTAGAATTATGTTTGTATAGTTTAAAGTACTTTTCAGACACACCATTAAATTTTTCTGAAGTCTTTTCAACGTGTCTTAACATCCACAACTTTGAAATGACTTTTATTTTGATGACCTTTCTTACTTTTAGAATACTCAGCTCTTTGCAGAGACTGGAAAGGGAAATCACTTTTATCTTTGAGACCATCAAATTCTGGCTCTTTTTGGTTTCTTGTAAATTGTGTCTGAAAATGTAACAGTTAATCTTTTAAGTAATATATATTTCTTTAAAAATCTATGACTTAAGATACAATGCTATAAGAAACACTGTAACTTTCAATATTCTATTTGGAAATTTTAGCCAAATCCACCTATTCACTTAAGTACATTTTTTATTTTCTACCTTACTATAGGTGACAGAATTACTAAATTTTTTCAGCACTAGATAGTGACTCACTTTTTTTACAGCCTCCAGAACAGTTACATCTGTATTTTCAGCCTTTACTTATGATATCCTGAAGCCCCCTATTTTTGTATACTAAAGCCAATGCCATACACTTTCAATTGTTGTTATGAAAGCACCACATCTTGACTTGCCACTTTTTATTCTGGTGATTTCTTCATGTACGGTGCAGGGCTCCACAGTTTTTGTGATTTCAAACAACCATCATTTTATTTTATCTCAAAATTTTGTGAGTCGGGAATTCAGATAGTAGTTGTCTGGGTATTTGTTCTATTTTGTTTGGCAAGGACTGAAGTCACTGTCTTATTCAGCTGATAACTGAGATTTATGTAAACACAGGATAACTTAACTCATATTGATGGCCTATTGGAAGGGATGACAGTAAGAGATGCACTAGATCCCTCTTCCTATCCCTTAGATGAAGGAACATAAGATCACTCCAGAGAATAGTCCAGCTTCTTACATGGTGCTCAGATATCCCAGTGGTAGAAAGTAGATGGGTCCAACCAGTTAAGGGCTATGTCCAGAACTGACACAATGTCACTTGCATCATATTCTATTTGTCATAGTGATCACACAACCACCCAGATTTGCGGTTTTACAGATACAGAAGATAATCCTTGATGTGGAAGTGGCAAAGTCACTTTGCAGAGTAGCATGCGGAACAATTGTCTACATCTCAAAAAAAGCATATTGGAGTTTTATTCATTTAAGTTGGATCCATAAATCATCCTGTACTGACAACATCTTAGAAATATTGGGTTTTCTAATTCCTGAATACAGTATATCTGTTAGGTATTTCAAATGTTTAGTTTTGAAGGGTTTTGTAGTTTATATTCATGTAGGCATCTTCCTTAGCTATTCCTCAGTATTTATGTTTTCAGATTTTATCACAGATTTTTAATTTTTTAAAAATATTCTAATTGTCATTGTTGCAAGTATATGTAAAGGAAAATGAATTTTTTATTTGGCACTTGAGTCCTATAAATTTGCTACATTTACTTCTTATTCCTATGAAGTTATTCTTTAGGGTTTTCTGAAGCACTATCATGTTATGTACACGTAAAGAAAACACATTACTTGGAAAGAGACATGGGGTGTTTCAGTTTTGTTGTGTGTGTCAATTTTAGAAGGTTGCCCTTTCCCTACATTTTACCTAATTTGTCTAAGCTGTCAAAATAATTGAAATGATGTATTTCATAACAATCCCTTCCTAATCTTTTAAGTCTAAAGGATCTGTGGGGTCATTATTTGTTTTATGATTTCTGATGTTGGTATTTGATTTTCTCTTTCTTTTCTTTTGATCCCTCTTGCTGGCAATTTATCAATTTCATTATAAAATTACAACTTTTGGCTACTTTAATTTACTCTATTTTAAGTTTTGTATTTTATTGTTTTTGATCTTATATTTATGTCCTTTCATGTACTTACCTTGGCTTTTATTTACTTTTCTTAGTCTAGCTTCTTAAGGTGAAGACTCAGATAGCTGCTTTTTAACATTTGTTTTCAATGTAAGAATTTATAGCTATACATGTTTCTTTAAGTACTGTTTTGATTACACCTTACACATTTGGATATGTTTTTGTTATTGCTGATTTCTAAATATTTGGTTATCTCCATTATACTTTTTTCTTTGATTCATAAGTTCACTAAATATTTATTGATATGTTTCCCAATATTTGAAGCATATTCTAGATATATTTATATTATTTATTTATTCACGGCAAATTATTTCAAAACTTAGTGACTCAAACAATATGTACTCTTTGTCAATTCTTGTAGGTCAGGAAACTAAGGCTAGTTTAACAGGTTCCCATGCTTCAAGGTCTCTCACAAAACTGAACTCTAATCAAGGTGCTGGTTGGGGTTACTATCTCATATAAAAGCTTTGCTGAGGAAGGATTTACTTCCACACTGATATTGAGAAATAGGTCCTATTTTTACCTTAGTTCTTCATCTTGGAATCATAATTTAAACCTCAGTATCTTTGATCATATCTGATAGTTCTTCAGAATTAAACACGTTTGTGCAAGTTTTAGCACTTGCCAGTAACACAGCACAGCACTTATAGACATACTCTTTGAATTTTAGCAGTAATACATATTACATTTGGGGTGGAATAATTTAATCCATATGTTAGGTAAGTTGAAAATGACCAACTTTTAGTGTAGCCTGTTATGTGATAAATACTTTAGCTGGTTAGGATAGGTATACATGAGACTCTTTATCTAAGGCTCTTTTGACATAAAGATTCAATATTTAACTAAAGGTATAATGAGATGAAGAGGTTCAATGGACCCAGTGGTAAGCCAAGTCATGGAAATAACAATGGAAGTCCTTAAATACTGCTCCCTTGATGGCAAATAAAAATTTCTTTTTTGTAGAAACAGTTATTGAATTGATATGGGAATAAAATTTAAAACTTGAATTAATGAATGTATTAGTCCATTTTCACGCTGTTGATAATGACATACCCAAGACTGCGGAGAAAAAGGTGTTTAATTAGACTTACAGTTCCACAGGGCTAGGGAGGTTACAGAATCATGGTGGGAGGTAAAAGCCACTTCTTACATGGCTGTGGCAAGAAAAAAATGAGGAAGATACAATTCAAGTTGATATTCTGGTGGGGACACAGCCAAACCATATTAGTGGGCTACTGATCATTATGGTTATATCAGACATAGATACAGGTCTTGATCAAAAACCTGTACTCTAACCTAAAACTGCAGCACTATGATTACCTATTTTTGCAAGAATCAGAATGTCAGCTTCCATTCTTGGGATCTCTGCCTCTGAGCCTCAGTGCTTCTTGAAAACGGACTTTCTAACAGGAAGGGTAAGGCCCTCTTTAACAGGAATATTTTTAGAGAAGAGAACCTGGGGCTGGTTCTCTCTTATTCTGGCTGAAATATTACTTGCCTTACCTAAATATTTCTTAACATGAAACTCATAATTTATTATTCAATTTACTTTAAAATTATTTGTTCATATTACAGACATTTCACATTACTTGTCATTTAGCTATTCTTCCTAGCAAGAATCAGTTCTTTTACCTCTAGGGATTTTGTAAGAAAAAAGTATACAGATAGGCTACTTAATTTGAATTTGTTCCAAATATTCTAATTAACTAATCTTTAATGACCTTACTGTCTCTTTCTAAAATATTGTTGATGTAAAATTCATAGACTGTGTCTACACACATAAATGGAAGAATTATTTTTCTGATAGAACAACGCAGGAGATACCAAGAAAAGTTAATTCTGTCCAAAGTAGAGTATGTCTTCAGTTGGTTTCTGGTCCTCTAGGTGTAATGTTTTTTGTAATATATACCATTGCTTGTAAAAGTGAGTGAAAGTTCTTAATTTCCTGGGATGAGATTGGAGAGATATAGAGACATGCTTTTACTTAGGAAAGAAGTGGTCTTACGGATATGCTAGAGTTTTTAAATAAAAGTGAGACTTAGAGAGGTTTAGTAAGTGACCCAAAGTCACAAAGTAAGTGGTAAAGCTGGGGTTATAACTGAGGCAGTGTGGTTTCTCTGTCCACATTATTCACTACATGCTATGCTTTCTCTCCAAGGATTTCTTGGATATGAAATAGGCACATATTGAGTGAGAAACTTGTAGTCATAAGTTACCACACTAATCATGAAACATCTACCACTGACTGCCATTGTTCATGTAACAGTCATGAGCTTGGAAATTGTCATTTAATTATAAATATAGGAAAAATGAAAAAAGCAGAATAGAATAAGGGAGCGGCGCACTAATAGTTTCGTAGGTGGTTGACTAGGAAGGATTCTCAGTTTATCTAATTTAATCACATTGTTTTCCAATGAGCAAGCTGAGACAGACATGTAAATGCATTCAGAAAATAACTCAAATTGATGTCATCTTACAGTGAACTTAGAATTTCTTTGAGTATGCTTTTTTTTTGGAATCTGGACACTAAGATTCAATTTTTGAGTACTGTCAGTATCTAAATAGTGTTATAAATAAAACCATGTACCACTGTTCTGTAACTCTTTCTACAGTGTCTATTTTCTCCTGTCTCACTATCTAGTTCACCTGAAGAATTTGGAAATAAATACTCACAGCTAATATGGCAGTTGGTGATAGTCATCAGTTAGTTTTCTTGAGTTCAAAATTAGTTGATGAAAATCAGGATATTGTATGTAAATGTGATAAAAATTGTGGAATAGGTACGGATAAAATGCAGGGATGTACAGCTTCTTATAAGGCAAACAGAGGGTCAGACCAAGTAATTGCTACAGGGAATAATGTGATAAATAGGATTTTACTATTTATACAGGTTAATGTCCAGTCTCTTGACACTTAATGAGATATTTATAAAGACTGAACATCTTTTGAGTCATGGAGGACCACGAAAGCGTAACTGTGGAATGCTATAGTACTCAGTGAGATATCTCAGAAGATGTTATTTTCGATGCTACACAGATCATACAGTAAAGACACTGCAACAACTACAAACTCAAAGCACTGAGTCTACATCAATTTAGAGTTTATTACCACAATGAGAAAATAACCTTCTTGAGACCAATACTCTGTTGCCTATATATCATAGCTGACTTCTGTGCCAAGAAATATGTTCTAAATCAGAAGTTATGAAATATATGAATGACTGTTTGTCCTTTAACTCTTCTTCTATACAGAATATTCGCTAAAACTTAGAGGCAGAAGCTGTTAGTTACCTATAGGCTCAAAATAAAATCTTTGAGGACATGAGGAACTCAGTAGAGACTTGCAAAATGTTTATCGTCTGAGTAAATGACTATTGAGGATACAACAATGAAGATGTGCTCTGTGACATCATGGATGTAATCGTATTCCTGTTCATTATTTCATTACCTGTCCTGTTCTCCTGAGCTCTCAACTGTGACACAAGCTTTAGAGAAATACTAAGTAGGACTGAGTAACACTGTTACAGGATTTGTCCTCCTTGGCCCAGCTCAGGATTCTGATATGCAAAATGCATTATTTGTCATGTTTTTACTCACATACATTGTGACTATGGTGGGGAACCTATTCATCGTGGTGACTATTATTGCCAGCCCCTCCTTGGGCTCCCCAATGTACTTCTTCCTTGCCTGCCTGTCATTTACAGATGCTGTGTATTCCACCACCATTGTTCCCATATTGATTGTAGATTTACTCTCTGATAAAAAGACTATTTCCTTCCAAGCCTGCATGGGCCAGCTATTTATCGACCACTTATTTGGTGGTGCTGAGATCTTCCTTTGGGTGGTGATGGCCTATGATCGCTAGGTGGCTATCTGTAAGCCACTGCACTATTTGACCATAATGAATCAACAGGTTTGCATCCTTCTCTTGGTGGTGGCTGTGACTGGAGGTTTTGTACATTCTGTGTTTCAAACTGCAGTTGTGTATAGTCTCCCATTCTCTGGCCCCATTGTCATTGTCCACTTTGTCTGTGACATTTACACATGATTGGAACTAATGTGCACTGACACCTACTTTATAGGTCTCACTTTGATTGCCAATGGTGGAGCAACCTGTATGGTCATCTTCACCCTTCTACTAATCTCCTATGGAGTCATCCTAAACTCCTTTAAAACTTACAGTCAGGAAGGGAGGCGTAAAGCCCTGTCTACCTGCATCTCCCACATTGCCGTGGTTGTCCTCTTTTTTGTTCCCTGTGTTTTCATGTATGTTAGGCCTGTTTTGAACTTTCCTATTGATAAATTCATGACTGTGTTTTATACAGTTAACACACACCCATGTTGAATCCATTAATATACACACTGAGAAATTTAGAGATGAGAATTGCCTTAAAAACAACTCTGGTGTAAAAACTTTACTGCAGTTAGATTAAGAGTGTTCCTCGTCTTTTATGTAGGTATATGTAGACAACGTCTTTCCCATGAGATTGTTAGATTGTTATGGAATCATCACACATTGAGGTGCCACTTTTTTTTTTTTTGAGATGGAGTCTCACTCCATTGCCCAGGCTGCAGTGCAGTGGCATGATCTCGGCTCACTGCAACCTCCATCTCCCAGGTTGAAGCAATTCTCTGCCTCAACCTCCCAAATAGCTGGGATTACAGGCAACTGCCACCATGCCCAGCTAATTTTTTTTTTTTCATCTTTAGTAGAGATGGGGTTTCACCATCTTGGCCAGTCTGGTCTCAAACTCCTGACGTCGTGATCCACCCACCTCAGCCTACTAAAGAGCTGGGATTACAGGCATGAACCACCGTGCCCAGCCGAGGTGCCACTTTTTATTCTGGTCCTCCCTTCATGAATGGTGCAAGATTCCACAGTTTTTGTGAGTTAAAACCACCACCATTTAATTTATTTCAATTTTTAGGGGGCCAGGAATTCAGGCAGTTGTTGGCTGAGTATTTCTTCTATTTTGTTTGGCAAGGACTGGAGTCACTGTCTTTTTCATCTGATAACTGGGTAGTTGTAGGATGCAGGTTAACTTGCTTTACATTTATAGTATATTGGAAGAGATGACTGTAGGAGATCCACTGGGTCCCCCTTCCTATCCATTTAGATGAAAACCAGAAGAACCAAAAGGGGAGTCAGGCGTTTTACATGGTGCTCAGAGATCCCATTATTAGAAAGTAGAGGTGTCAGGCCAGTTAACGGCTATGTCCAGAATTGGCACAATGTCACTGGCACCATATTCTATTAGTCAGACAGGTCCCATGTCTACCGCAGATAAGAGGTTTTAAAGAAATAGTAGGTAACCCTTGATGGGGAAGTGGCAAAGTCACTTTGCAGAGCAGCATGCAGAAGAATTGTCTACATCTCAAAAAGAGTGTAATGGAATTTTATTCATGTTGAGTTGGATCCATAAATCATCTTGCACTAACAACATCTTAACAACATTGGGTTTCTAATTCCTGAATACAATGTATCTAATAGGTATTTTAAATATTTATTTTTGGAGAGTTTTGCAGTTTTTATTAGTGTAGGGATCTTCCTGATCTATTCCAAAGTATTTATGTTTTCAGATTGCATCACAGGTTTTTATTTTAAAACAAAATTCCAATTTTTATTGTCGCTAGTATATGTAAAGGAAATTGAATTATTTATTTGGCACTCGAGTTCCATAAGATCTCTAAATTCAGTTCTTATTCCTACAAAGTTATTTCTGTAGATTATTTAGGGTTTTCTAAAACACTATCATGTTCTCTACAATTAAGTATAGCTCATTACATGGAAGGATATAGAAGTGTTTCAATTTCTCTTTGTGTCATTTTCAGAAGGTTGTGCTTTTCCTACATTTTACCTATCATCTACACTGTCGAATTAATTGAAGTAATGTTTATCATAACAATCTTTTTCTACCCTTTTAAAGTCTAAATGATCTAAGGGATGATTTGTTTATTTCTGATACTGGTCATTTGAATTTCTCTTTGTTTTCTCTTGATCACTCTTGCTAGAAATTTATCAATTTTATTATAAAAGTGCCAAATTTTGGCTAATTTATTTATTCTATCTCATGATTTTCATTTTATTGACTTTTAATCTTATGTTTATTATGTCCATTTGTTTAATTAGCTTGACTTTTATTTGCTTTTCTTGTTTTTGCTTCTTAAGGTGAAGGCTCAGATGGCTGCTTTTAAACCTTTGTTTTAAATGTAAGCATTTTTGCTATACATTTTTCTTTAAGTACTGTTTTAATCACACCTCACACATTTTGATATGTTTTTGTTATTGCTTATTTCTAACTATTTGCTTATTTCCATTATACATTTTTCTTTGATTCATAGGTTCACTAAATATTTATGGCATAATTTTTAATATTTGAAGAATATTCTAGATATATTTATGAGTTACTTATTTAATCATAACAAATTACTCCAAAACTTAGTGATTCAAACCATATGTACACATTCTCAATTTCTGTAGGTCAGGAAACTGAGAATGGCTTAGCTGGTTCCTGTGTTTCAATGTCTTTCGCAAAGCTCTAATCATGGTGCTGGCTCAACTAGAGTCTCATATGAAGGCTTGGCTGAGGAAGGATCCCCTTCCAGCTGGCTGTTGGCAGCATTCAGTTTCTAAATAGAAATGAAAAATCTTTGGAATATGTAATTATTCTTATATCCCACAGCATTTTGAAATTGTTTTTATAGTTTACTGCTACATGTTATAAACTTCAGAATATATTGTTATTAATCTCACCTTAAACAATTAATTTTATAAATCAAGGGAAGAATATTTACTCTGCATATACTATTTCTACTATCTTCATTATTTTCTATAAATGTGATATTCAAGTAATATTGCTTTCTTTGTGCTGAGGAAATTTTTTTGGTATTATTTGTAATGTGGGTCCACTGGTTATGATGACTTTTCCCACTGCTCAAATACTTAGCTTATTACTGAGTAGCATAGAGATATCTTGAGACTACATTCATTTCTCCCTTCTAATTCCCCAAATAGGTGAAAGCTTGAAAGAGTGAGTAGAAATATTAGCAGTTCAGAGGGGTGAAAAAAAAGTTTGGAGTTCAATCTGCACGGTTAGAGTCACTTATTAAATACTTCAGCTTTCCACTGAATCTTAAGCAGATATGTGTCTCATCGTTAATGACTACATCCCCAAATTAAGAATTACACTATCAAATTTTTAGACATTCCTTGTATTAGTGAATACTTGGATTGCTATAAAAATATTAATACTTGAAACTGGTTAATTTGTAGAGAAAAGAGGTTTAGTTAGCTCATTGTTCCACAGACTTTACAGGAAGAATGATTCTGGCATCTGTTTGATTTCTGAGGAGGCCTCTGGAAATTTACAATCATGGCAGAAGGCAAAGTGGGAACAGGTACATCTTACTAGACAGCAGCAGGAGCAAGCAGGGAAAGTAACACACAATTATAAATGACAGGATCTCATGAGAACTTACTGTCATGTTGACAGCACCAAAGGGAGTGGTATTAAACCATGAGTCATGGCACTATGACTCACCCTTTAGGAGGTATTCCAATATTCTATCTAGACAATAGCTTCTTGGTAATGGGAAATGTGGTCATAGTGGTGAATTCTACTGTGGTGAGTGATTTGCTTTACTTCATTTACTGGAAAAGGTATCCTCTGTTTAGAAATGACAATGTTTGTTGTACAATGGCAATTGACAATGGATTACTCCACATGAGTAATAAATAAGACTAAAGTACTGGGACAATCATATAACCCAAATATATAATATAATGACAAGATGCTATTTCCACCACATTGAGATTTGCAATGAAGTAAGCTATCACAAGGTTGTTGGTGGTTTCCCTGGCTATTTACTCTAAGGTAGGGAGCAATGATGGACATTGTTGATGGCATTTTGGACCGTGAGCACTGACAGTCCAGTTTCACCTGCTTTTGCCATACCAAGCATGTTGGTAACGTATTTTGTTGTTGTCTTTCAAACATAGTTTGTTTTTGTTGTTTCTAGTGTTATTGAGTTATACTTCACATATATTTTATGTACTTAAAGTATACAATAGATGTTTGATAAGTGTATACATTGTGAAGTGATTACACTATGTAGCTATTTAATGAATCCATTATCTCACATAGTTACCTTTATTTGTGACAAGAACATTTAAGGCATATCACTTAGCAAATTTCATGTATCCAATATTTATTACTAATTTTGATCAACATGCTGTACCTGAGCTCTTCAGAATTTATTCATACCACATAACTGAAACCTTGTACACTTTGACCAACATCTCATTTTCTTCAGCCCCTGTCCCTGGAAACCACCATTCTCCCTGGCTTTTATGAGTTTGACATTTTTAGATTGCACATATAAGTGAGATGATGTGGCATTTATGTTTCAGTGGAGGAAAGATAACCCTTGTGCACTGTTGTTGGAAATGTAAAATGCTATGGCCATTATAGGAAACTTTATGGAAGTTCCTCAAAAAATTAAAATCAAAAATATGATCTAGCAATGTTACTTTTTCTAATACATGTAAAGGAAATGAAATCAATATCTTGCAGGATGCCTTCACTTCCATGTATAGTGCAGCATTATTCACAATAGTCAAGGTATGAAAACAAAATGTATCAAAGATGAATGGGTAAAGACAATATGCATCCAATGTAGAATATTTAAGTGTGTGTGTGTGTATATATATGTATATATATATATACACATATATATACCTAATATTATGTTATTAATTACAAGCATCATTGCTGTACCTTACATTACCAGAATTTATTCATTCTGTATAGCTCAAAATTTATGCCCATAGATGTAATACTATCTTATACTATATATATAAACTACCATATTATTTAACCTTAAAAAGAAGAAAATCCTGCCATTTTTGACAAAGTGTATGGAACTGGAGGACTTTAATAACTTCATTATTTTATTTCACTTTTATTTGGTAAATAATAATATTATATATTTATAGTGTACAATATGATGCTTTTAAATAACTTGCAGTATCATGGATGAACCTGGGAGGCATTATGCTAAGTGAAATGTGTTCTTCGATGAATGTTTTGTGCATTAATTTTTCAGTCTTCATTATTTTCTAATAATACAACTAAGATTTAGGTTACTTTTACAAGCTTGGGTAGGTTGCATTTTTATAAACATTAAGCTTAAAGTATTTTCTTATTTCCATTTTCACCAATAGGTTTTTAAAAAGTGATTTACTTTCAAATATGCAGAAATTTCTAATGAATTTTATTTTGTTTTATATTTTATATTTTAATTTTTCCATAAGATATTGGGGTACAAGTGGTATTTGGTTACATGAGTGAGTTCTTTAGTGGTGATTAGTGAGATTTTGGTGAACCCATCACCCAACCAGTATACGCTGCACCATATGTGTAGTCTTTTATCCTTCACCACCCTTCCACTCTTCCTCCCAAGTCCCCAAAATCCATTGTATCATTCTTATGCCTTTGCATCCTCAGAGCTTAGCTCCCATATATCAGTGAGAACATATGATGTTTGGTTTTCCATTCCTGAGTTACCTCACTTAGAATAATGATCTCCAATCTCATCCAGGCCACTGCAAATGTAGTTAATTCATTCCTTTTTATGGCTACATAGTATTCCATCATATATATATATATATATATATATATATATATATATATATATATATATGTATGTATACCACAATTTCTTTATCCACTTGTTGATTGATGAACATTTGGGTTGGTTCTGCAAATTTGCAATTGCAAATTGTGCTGCTATAAACATGCATGTGCAAGTATCTTTTTTGTATAATGACCTCTTTTCTTCTTGGATAGATACCCAGTAGTGGGATTGCTGTATCAAATGGTAGTTCTACCTTTAGTTCTTTATGGAATCTCAGCACTGTTTTCCACAGCAGCTGTACTAGTGTGCATTCCCACCAGCAGTGTAGAAGTGTTCCTTATTCACTGCATCCACACCAACTATTTTGTTTTTATTTTTTGATTATGGCCATTGTTGCAGGAGTGAGGTGGTAGTGCATGGTGGTTTTGATTTGCATTTTCCTGATCATTAGAGGTGTTGAGCGTTTTGTCATGTTGTTGGTCACTTGTATGTCTTCTTTGGAGAATTGCCTATTCACGTCCTTAGCCCATTTTGATGGGATTGTTTTTTTCTTACTGTTTTGTTAGCGCTTGTTGTAGATTCTGGATATTGGCCCTTTGTCAGATATACAGATTGTGAAGATTTTCTCTTTCTCTGTGGGTTGACTGTTTATTCTGGCTGACTGTTCATTTTGCTATGCGAAAGCTTTGTATTTTTTTTAGGTCACAGGTATTTATCTTTCCTTTCATTGCATTTGCTTTTGGGTTCTTGGCCATAAAATCCTTGCCTAAGCCAATGTGTAGAAGGGTTTTTCTAATGTTATCTTCTAGAATTTTTGTAATTTCAGCTCTTAGGTTTAAGTACTTAACCCACCTTCAGTTGATTTTTGTTTAATGTGAGAGATGAGGATTCAGTTTCATTCTCCTATGAATGGTTAGACAATTATCCCAGCACCCTTTGTTGAAAAGGGTGCCCTTTCCCCACTTTATGTTTTAATTTTTGTTGTTGTCATTGTTGTTGTTTTGTTGAAGGTCAGGTGGCTGTAAGCATTTGGGTTTATTTCTGAGTTCTCTTCTGTTCCAATGGTCTATGTGCCTATTTTTGTACTATTACCATGACGTTTGGGGGACTACGGCCAAATAGTATAGTTTCAAATTAGGTAGTGTGATGCCTCCAGATTCGTTCTTTCTGCTTAGCCTTGGTTTGGATATGTGGGCTCTTTTATGGTTCCATATGAATTTTAGAATTGTTTTTTCTAATGCGGTGAAGAAGGATAGTGGAATTTTGATAGGGATTGCACTGAATTTGTAGATTGCTTTTGGCAGTATGGTCATTTTCACAATATGATTTCTGCCTATCCATAAGCATGGGCTGTGTTTCTGTTTTTTCATGTCATCTATGATTTCTTTCAGCAGAGTTTTACTTGTAGAGGTCTTTTGACTCCTTGGTTAACTATATTCCTTTTTTTTTTTTTTTTTTTTTGCAGCTATTTTAAAAGAGGTTGAGTTCTTGATTTGATTCTCTGCTCGGTTGCTGTTGGTGTATAGAAGAGCTACTGATTTGCGTACATTAATCTTGTATCTGGAAACATTGCTGAATTCTTTTTTATCAGTTCTGGGAGCTTTCTGGAGGAGTCCTTAGGATTTTCAATATAAATGATCATATTGTCAGCCAGAGTCCAGGACTCTTTTTGCTGGTAATTTTTAAATTACCATTTCAATCTTGCTGCTTGTTATTGGTCTGTTCAGGGTATCTAACTCTTCCTGATTTAAACTAGGGGGGTTGTGTTTTTCCAGGAATTTCCTCCATCTCTTCTAGGTTTTCTAGTTTATGTGCATAAAGGTGTTCATAGTAGCCTTGAATGATCTTTAGTGTTTCACTGGTGTAGATTGTAATATTTCCTGTTTTGTTTGTTAGTGAGGTTATTTGGATTTTCTCTCTTCTTTTCTTGGTTAATCTTGTTAATGGTCTATCAATTTTATTTATCTTTCAAAGAACTAGTTTTTTTTTTTTTCATTTATCTTCCGTATTTTTTGTTTTTTCCAATTTCAATTAGCTCTGCTCTGATCTTTGTTATTTACTTCCTCTGTTGAGTTTGGGTTTGGTTTGTTTGTGTTTCTCTAGTTCCTTGAGGTTTGACCTTAGATTGTCAATTTGTGTTTTTTCTGTCTTTTTAATGGAGGCATTTAGGGCTATAAACTACCTATTACCACTGCCTTTTCTGCATCCCAGAAGTTTTGATAGGTTGTGTCACTATTATTTTTCAGTTCAAAGAATTTTTTAATTTTCATCTTGATTTCCTTTTTCAGCCAATGATCATTCA
Source organism: Pan paniscus (assembly GCF_029289425.2). Classification (NCBI taxonomy): domain Eukaryota; kingdom Metazoa; phylum Chordata; class Mammalia; order Primates; family Hominidae; genus Pan; species Pan paniscus. Next base: position 56,315,140 of record NC_073258.2, read on the forward strand.
GGAGCAGGTTGTTTAATTTCAATGTATTTGCATGGTTTTGAAGGTGGCTTTTGGAGTTGACTTCCAGTTTTGTTCCACTGTGGTCAGAGAGAGTGCTTGATTTAATTTCAACTTTCTTAAATGTATTGAGGCTCATTTTATGGCCTATAATATTGTCTACCTCGGAGAACATTCCATGTGTTGTTGAATAGAATGTGCATTCTGCAGTTGTTGGATGAAATATTCTGTATATATCTGTTAGTCCATTTGTTCCCAGGTATAGTTTAAATCCATTGTTTCTTTGTTGACTTTCTGTCTTGATGACCTGTCTAGTGCTGTCAGTGAAATATTGAAGTCTCCCACTATTATTGTGTTGCTGCCTATCTCATTTCTTGGGTCTATTGGTAATTGTTTTATGAATTTGGGAGCTCCAGTGTTGAGTGCATATATGTTTAGGATTGTGATATTTTTCTGTTGGACAAGGCCTTTTACTATTATATAATGTCCCTCTTTGTCTCTTTTAACTGCCATTGCTTTAAAGTTTATTTTGCCTGATATAAGACTAGCTACTCCTTCTTGCTTTTGGTGTCCATTTGCATGAAATGCCTCTTTCCACCCCTTTACTTTTATTTTATGTGAGTCCTTATGTGCTAGGTGAGTCTCCTGAAGGTAACAGATAGTTGGTTGGTGAGTTCTTATCCATTCGTCTGTTCTGTATCTTTTAAGTGAAGCATTTAAGCCAGTTATATTCAATGTTAGTATTGAAATGAGAGGTACCATTGCATTAATTGTGCTCTTTGTTGTCTGTGTACTTTGGTTCCTTTGTTTTTGCTTTTTAACTTGTATTTTTGTTTTATAGGTCCTGTGTGATTTATGGTTTAGAGTTTCTGTTTCATTGCCTTTCCAGGATTTGTTCCAGGATTTCAAGCTCCTTTTAGCAGTTCTTGAGTGGTGTCTTGATAAGGGCGAATTCTCTCATGATTTGTTTGTCTGAAAAAGACTGTCTTTTGATACATGATACTTAGTTTTGCTGGCTACAAGATTTTTGGCTAATGATTGTTTTGTTTGGGGAGGCTGAAGATAGGGCCCCAGTCCCTTCTAGCTTGTAGGGTTTCTGCTGAGAAATCTGCTGTTAATCTGATAGGTTTTCCTGTTTAGGTTACCTGATGCTTCTGTTTCACAGCTTTTAAGATTCTTTCCTTCATCTTAACTTTGGATAACCTGATGACAATGTGCTTAGGCCAAGATCTCTTTGTTAGATAAATTTCCCGGTATTCTTTTTGTTTCTTGTATTTGCATGTCTAGGTCTCTAGCAATTCCTTATCATTTGGGTAGGCTCTGTCAGAGGGAAGGTCTAGGGCTGGAGGCTGTTATTCAGATATTTTTGTCCCATGAGGTGTTCGCTTGATGTAGTATTTTCTCCTTTTTCCTTTGGATGTGGTTTTCTGTCAGCCAACCTGCAGTGATTGTTGTCTCTCTTCTGGATATAGCCACCCAGCATGTCTACCCTGCTCTGGGCTGGTACTGAAGGCTGTCTTCACAGAGTCCTGTGATTTGAACCATCTGTGGGTCTCTCAGCTGTGGATACCAGCACCTGTTCCAGTGGAGGTGGCAGGGGGTGCAATGGACTCCATGGGGGTCTTTAGATTTGGTAGTTTAATGCTCTGTTGTTCTGCCAGCTGGCCTCCTGCCAGGAGGTGGCACTTTCCAGAAAGCATCAGTTGTAGTAGTGTGAAGAGGGACCAGCCATGGGTGGGGCCCTAGAACTCCCAAGATTATATGCCCTTTGTCTTCCACTACCAGTGTGGATAGGGAAGGACCATCAGGTGGGGGTGGGGCTAGGTGTGTCCTAGCTCAGACTCTCCTTCGGTGGGTCTTTCTGTGGCTGCTGTGAGGGATGGTTGTGATATTCTGAGGTCACTGGTTTATGTACCTAAGAGGATTGTGGGTACCTCTGCTGAGTCATGCAGGATGTCAGGGAAGTGGGGGAAACCCAGCAGTCACAGGCCTCACCCAGCTCCCATGCAAACTGAAGGGCTGGTCTCACTCCCACCGTGTCCCCCACTCAGCAGCCCAAGCCTGTTTCCAGGTGGAGGGCAAGTCAGGCTTGAAAACTTGCCTGAGGCTTTCTGCCTCCCATCTGTGAAACAAAAGGGCTTTAGTTCTTCCCCCACCTGTGAAGTCTGCAAACCAGATTTGAGTCCTCCCCCAAGTTCTGGCCATGAGGCTTCTCATCCCTTTCAAATTGTTACAAAGTTCAGCTAGAGAAGTCCTTCTCCCTGGGGAGTTTCACCCTCTGGTCCTCTGGCCACCCTCATGATGGATGCCTGTGATGCCAGGTGGGAATGGGCTGCTTGGGGATCCAGTGAGCTCCCAGGGCCTTTCTGCTGTTTCTTCTACCCTTGTATTTTTCTTGGCTTGGCTCTCTAACTTGACTCAGCTCCAGGTAAAGTTGAGAACTTCTCCGACAAACAGACCTTCAGCTTCCCCATTGCGGGTGTGTTTTCGAGAAAGGAGGGTCTCCCTTTCCCACTTCTGCGGTTGAGGCACTCACAGTATTTGAGGTGCTTCCTGTGTCCTGCAGGAGCAGTCTGCCTCTTTCAGAGGGTCTGTGGGTCCTCTCAGGATGGCTGGTTTGTTCTTGCAGTCAATCTGGAGCTAAAATTCACAATGCAGGCCTGCATAAGCTTCTTCGTCTATCGTTGCAATCTAGTTCTGCCTCCTATCCACCATTATCCCTGAAATCCTCAGCCTTAAAAATACCTGGGACTACATAACATTCTGATATATTTTGGCTGTGTCCTAACCCAAATGTCATTTTGTATTGTAATCTTCATTATCCTGATGTGCGGTGGAAGGGACCAGGTGGGAGGTAATTGAATCATGGGGGCTGGTTTCCCCCATGCTGTTCTCATAATTGTTAGTGAGTTCTCATGAGTTCTGATGGTTTTATAAGTGTCTGGCATTTCCCCTGCTGGCACTCATTCTCTCTTCTGCCACCCTCTGAAGAGTCATGGTTGTAAGTTTCCTGAGGCTTTCCCAATCATGCAGAACTGGGAGTCAATTAAACCTCTTGTCTTTATACAGTACCCAATCTTGGATATTTCCTTATAGCAATGCTAGGTGGACTAATATAAATGCATTTCTCCTTTAAAAAATAAATTTATATTGTAACTATATTTACTTTCTAGGTTAGTAGTAAGTATGGATTGCAGATTATTACTATGGACTACGGTACATTTTTGGCAATTTCTACATTAGTTAATTTTTTATGTACTTTCTATTATTGGAGCAAATAAATTCAGATTCTGGGCTGTTGTAGGCATCCTGTGATCTAACAAACACTTTTATGTCATTCTGAAAAGTTGAAAGCATTAGTGGTTATTTGAATTCAGCTAGAAGGGTCATAGAGATTTATGGCTTATTTTCATATTACTTCTCCATCTTGGCATCATAATTTAATCCATGTTATTTTTTATCATATCTGATAGTTCTTCAGAATTAAAGTTATGTTTGTGCATCTTTTACCACTTACCAATAAGAGAGTGCTTATATATATAGACATGCTCTTCAAATTTTTGAAGTGATACATATTACATTTGAGGTGAATGAATTTAATCCATTTATTAAGTAAGTTGAAAATGACCAACTTTTAGTGAAACCCATTAAGTGATAAAGACTTTAGCAGGTTCAGATAAGTATTTATGGGACTCTATCTAAGGCTCTTATGATGCAGAAGATCCAATATTTAACTAAACATATGATGAGATGAAGTTGTTCAATGGAGCTAATGGTAAACCAAGTCATGGAAATAACAATGGAAGCCCTTAAGCACTGGTCCCTTGTTGGCAAATACAAATTTCTTTATTGTAGAAACAGTTACTGCATTGATGTTGGAATAAAATTAAAGGATTGAATTAATGGACTACAGATTATTATGGTTATATTTGACATAGATTCAGACCTTGATCAAAAGCCTATATTCTAACCTAAAACTGCAGAATTATGATTACCTACTTTTTCAAGAATCAGAATGTCAATTCCTGCTCTTAGGCTCTCTGCCTCAGAGCCTCAGGGCTTCTTGAGCATGGACTTTCTAACAGGAAGGGTAAGGCCCTCCTTGTTGGGAATATGCCTAGGGAAGAGAACCTGAGGCTGTTTCCCCCTTCATTCTGTCTTAAATAGCACTGGCCTTACATCCGTATTTCATAATGTGAAACTCATAATTTATTGTTCAATTTATTTTAGAATTTCTCTTTTCACATTATAGGCTTTTCACATTACTTGGCATTTCTTAATCTTCCTTGGTGAGACCCAAGTCTTTTCACTCTAGGGAATTTCTAAAGGGAAAACAAAGGGTTCAAGGAGTTTACTTCATTTGAATTTATTCCAAATATTCAAATTAAATAATCTATAACGACCTTACTCTCTCTTTTATTTGAAGTAGTGATGATGTAAAAGTCATTGATTGTGTCTGCACACATAAATGGAAATATTATTTTCCTGATAAAATAACCCAAGAGATATCTGAAGAGTTAAATTTCTCCCCAAGATTGAGTGTGTCTTCAGTTGGAATCTAGTACTCTAGGTGTGATGTTTTCTTGTCCTATCCTTCATTTCATGTAAAAATTTGTGAACATTCTCAATTTACTGGGATGAAGTTGGGGAGATATAGAGACACATTTTTAATTAGGAAAGAAGTGGACTTATGGGTATGCTATGTGAATGATGTTAGAATGACTGAAAGACTGAATAGTTTGGCTTCTGCCTGTGAGAAAACTGTGTCATTGGTTTTTCCATGAAGTTAAATTTCAGCATTGTTCTTGCTAGGTTCAAAGCTTAATAGTGGGGTATGTGAATGTTATTATAAATTTTCAATCACAGTAAAGTACTTCTGGTTGCTTTGCCATAATTGAGGAAAATTTCACATAACAAGTTTTAGTGTTGGTACATTTTTAATCACTTGTGTCACCAAATAAGGGTCTTGTCCAGGTTAATTCCCACTAATTAAGTATATTTTTACACAGTTATGCATCGATAGTATCTTTGTTTTTCTATGAAGAAATTTTCCAGCAGGTGAGAATATTTAACTACCTTTCTACATTATCTTTAAGCATCTTTATATTTTGGTCATCTGTTTTGGATGGTGCCATACTTCTCTATTGACGAAGATGATGAGAAGCCTGTTTGGAATTGTGGAAACTGTAGCCACTAGAAACTAATTCCATATCCATGGATCAGCCATTCATATTCATGTGTTCTATGATCACACATAGATACAAGAGGGATCAAAATTAATGCTCAGTGAAAGAAGCAATGCTTTTTTGGACCATGATGTGAGTATTTGAATCCACTGACAAGAGATATTCATTGAAAATTCTTGTGATATGTTGAAAGGTAGGAATGTCTTAAATACCATATGATTTTGTTGAAGCAATCTAATTGGGAAAGTTAAGCTAGAAAACATAAAAACTTTTCAGAATACACTATGTATATTTCATTTTAATATATGGCCTAATTTGTTTTCCTTTTCTGCTTGCTAAATAAGAAGAAAAGCATGTCCCATATTGCATGTGTAAGAAACCAATAGATTTATAATCACAGTCTTAGTTTATGGAATGTTATATTTTATATGATATATTAATAAAGGTGTACAATTACTTTCAGATATATTTGATTAAAGAGTTTTAAATTGCAGATCATGTCAAGTGTGTTAGAATGTAAAGGAACAAATGCCTGTTATGTTCTGGAAGCATAATATGGGTTTTTATCTATGAATCTTAAAAATATCCCAGCAAACATACTAGTAGATATATATGCGGTGAAAATACCCAGTCTACTGTCATTTAAATAGATTTATAAAACTGTGACTGTTAAATATAATATTATAGAGGTTTTTTAGTTATTATAGTGTTTTATCTTTTGAAAATGTCATGTTCTTAGGAAACTATGTTAAATCAATTTTTTTCTAGAAAAACATTAACTTAGCAGTTTACATTGAAAGCCTTGTAATGTTATCTTTCAGTTTCTAAAGTGTTCCATTTTTAATTACTTGAAGTATAGAGAATAGTTTACATACCCTATTTTTACAAGAAAACATTTAAATTACCAAAAGAATTATCCTGTTGAAATCTAGTTTTGGTGATGAAAGGGGAAAAAGTCACTAAATCTTGCAGAAAGTAAGCTGTGAGTAAATAACAGAATAGGCTATAGACTACATTACTCCCTTGTGTTCTTCAGCAGGTGCATCTCTATCGGTCCATAGCTTCAACAATTCCAGAACTCTGGAATCAGCTGGAAATGGTAATGTGAGGGAAACATGTGAAATGTTCATCACAGCTGGCTTTTAGAGACAGCTTAAACTCTCTCTGAACACATCTTCTTTCACTGTCAGATCTATGTAAGTGGATTCATCCTGTCTACATTTGAGGTTTAGTAATTCTGCAGTTTTCCTCAGCAGTGAATAACCAGAAAGTCTGGGTTTGCATCTCTACCTGCCCCACTTTTCTATGTAATTGGTTTGTCCTGAACCGTCAGATCTAGAGATTTAGAGAAAAAAAAATATTTTTTTCTTTTGAATTTTCTTCTTTTATTCTTTTTCCTTTTTTTTTTTTTTTTTTTTCTCACTAGGACCTGTTCTGTTTGTTTTCGCTACCACAAAAAAACCTCCTGAGTCTCCCCAGGGACCCACAGGAGGTTGCACTTTCAGTATTACTTCATAAATGGAATCTTTCTGAAGAGAATTTTAAAAGAATACTAACCTCACTTAATTATCCCATTAATCTTATTGCCGTGGATACTCATTTGTTAAATACAATTTCTCTTTTTGCTTATTTTAGCCTTCTCATTTCCTGAGCTCTTCCCCATGGTGGGTCCAAGTTTGTGCTATAATTCTACTTGCTTCTCATTAAGATACATTCCATCATGGGTAAAATTACTACTCATATAATTAAATTATTATTTTCTAAGACATACAATTTTATTGTTTGCCTACAAAAGGCTTTACTGAATTATATATTTATCCTGAACAATGTCTGTAAATCTTTTCAAGTTGACAGAGATCTGCATATTTGGTTCTGATTCTATGTTCACTGTGAAGAATACAAAAACACTAATAATAGCTATCATTTATGGGCCCTTAAGAGGCACCAGCTAGTGTTCCAGGTACTTTACTTTGTTTTAATTAAACAATAACTCAAAGAGGTAAGGAGTATTGGGATCCCCATTCTAAAAAGGATGCAAGTAAGGGATAGAGAGCCTTAGTAAGTGGCCCAAAGTTTCATAAACAATGGTGAGGCTGAGGTTGTAGCTAAAGCAGTGTGGCTCCAGTGTCCACATTATTCACCACATGCTACACTTTCTCTCCAAAGATGTCTTGGATCTTAGATAGGTACATACTGGGTGAGAACTTGTAGTCACTACTCACTGTAGTCGTGATACCCCGTGTCCCACTGATGACCATTTTTCATGTAACAGACATAAGCTTGGAAATTTTTATTTATTTATAATTTATATAAAGAAAAAAATGTCAGCAGAAAACCATAAAGGAGAGGTGCACTAATAGTTCTGTGTGTAGTTGACTAGAAAGGATTTTGAATTCCTCAAGTTTAATCCCACTGTTTTGCAGTGAGTAAACTGAGACAGACTTGTAAATGCATTCAGAAAATGACTCAAATCCATGCCTTCTTACAGTGAACTTGGAATTTCTCCTAGAGTATGCATCTGTTCGTATCTGGTAACTAAGATTCTATCTTTGAGTACTCTTGGTATCTAAATAGTGTTATGAATAAAATCATGTCCTACTGTTCTGCACCTCTTTCTTCAGTGTCTATTTTCTCATCTTATAGGACCTGCCTCATCTCAAAAATTGAGAAAAAAATACTCACTGCTTTTTGGCAGTTGGTGATAGTCATGAGTTAGTTCACTTGAGTTCAAAATTAATTGCTGATAATTAGAATATTATATGTAAGTTCTATAAAGATTAGTGTATAGGCAAGGATAAAATGGAGATAATCACAGCTCCTTATTAGGTGGACAGAGAGTCAGACCAAGTAATTGCTACAGGGAACAATGTGATAAATAATATCAAGGTCTAACAGTAGAAGACAGAGTACTGTGTGAGATATTTCAGAAGATGCTATTTTTGGTGCTACACAGAATATATTATAAAAATACCACAAATACAAACACAAAGGACTAAATCTATGTCAATTTATTTATTTAGAGTTTATTACCACCATCAGAAAGTAAGTTTCTTGAGATGAAGAACACATTGCCTATTCATCACAGCTGATTTCTGTGCCAAGAAAAATGTTTTAAATAAGAAGTTATGAAATTTATGAATGGCTGTTGGGACTTTAACTCTTCTTCTGTATAGAATATTCACTAAAACATAGAGGTAGAAGCATTTACCTGTGGCTGAAACTAAAAACATTGAGGAGAAATAGAATCATCAGGGCAGGATGGGCTCTTTGAATGAGGAACTCAATAGAGACTCACTAAATGTTTATTGTGTGTAAATAACTATTGAGGATACAACGATGAAGATATGCTCTGCGACACAATGGATGTAATTACTTTCCTGTTCACTCTCTGATACAAGCCAGAAAGAAGACAAATGAGACAGAAGAACAATATTACAGAATTTGTCTTCCTGGGCTTTTCTCAGGATCCCGAGGTGCAAAAAGCATTATTTGTCATGTTTTTATTCACATACTTGGTGACAATGGTGGGGAACCTGCTCATTGTGGTGACCATTATTGCCAGCCCTTCCATGGGCTCCCCAATGTATTTCTTCCTTGCCTGCCTGTCATTTATAGATGCTGCATATTCCACTACCATTTCTCCCAAATTGATTGTAGACTTACTCTTTGATAAAAAGACTATTTCCTTCCCAGCTTGCATGGGCCAGCTATTTATAGACCACTTGTTTGGGGGTACTGAGATCTTCCTTCTGGTGGGGATGGCCTATGATCGCTATGTGGCCATCTGTAAGCCACTGCACTATTTGACCATCATGAATCGACAAGTTTGCATCCTTCTCTTGGTGGTGGCTGTGACTGCAGGTTTTCTGCATTCTGTGTTTCACATTGTTGTTGTGTACAGTCTCCCTTTCTGTGGCCCCAATGTCATTGACCACTTTGTCTGTGACATGTACCCATTATTGGAACTGGCTTGCACTGACACCTACTTTATAGGTCTTACTGTTGTTGTCAATGGTGGAGCTATGTGTATGGTCATCTTCACCCTTCTACTCATCTCCTATGGGGTCATCCTAAGCTCCCTAAAAACTTACAGTCAAGAAGGGAGGCATAAATCCCTCTCTACTTGCACCTCCCACATTACCGTGGTTGTTCTCTTTTTTTGTTCCCTGTATTTTCATGTATGTTAGACCTGTCTCAAACTTCCCTATTGATAAATTCATGACTGTGTTTTATACAGTTATCACACCCATATTGAATCCTTTAATATACACGTTGAGAAATTCAGAGATGAGAAGTGCTATAAGAAAACTGTTGTGTAAAAACTAACTGTAGTTAGAATAAGAGTGTCCCTCCTCATGTAGATAAGGAGGTATGTAGACAACATCTTCTCAGTGTGGTTTTCTTCCACATGCCTAGCACAGAATGGAGATTCGGAGTAATAGGTAATTAAAATAGATGCTCCTGTTCAAAAGTGAAGGCTATGATGCTACCTTCTGTGTAATTTATTTAAAGACTTTGTGGAATATAAAACCACCATATTCACAAATATATTTGAAACTGGCCCTTCTCAGACTTCGGATGAAACTCTATTGCAGTCGGATAATACTCTTTTTTTTTTCTCAAAGAGTTGTTTTTATTATTAAAATGGGGTACATAAAATGTAAAAACTATCAAGTAATATATAAATACCATAAAAATATTGTATTTACCATTAAATAAGCAGGATACCATTAGTCTGAGCCTGTCCTCATATTTTAAATTCCTACCTAACAAACCACAGTCTAACTTGGTAAGTAAACAAACTAAAACCTAACTTAGGACTATTATATTTTTGTAACAAATAGCCTGGTTTTCTTTATTATTATTATTATTATTATACTTTAAGTTTTGGGGTACATGTGCACAATGTGCAGTTTAGTTACATATGAATACATGTGCCATTCTGCTGTGCTGCACACATTGACTCGTCATTTGGAATTAGATATATCTCCTAATGCTATCCCTCCCCCCTCCCCCCACCACACAATGGTCCCCAGAGTGTGATGTTCCCCTTCCTGTGTCCATGTGTTCTCATTGTTCAATTCTCATCTATGAGTGAGAACATGCGTTGTTTCATTTTTTGTCCTTGCGATAGTTTACTGAGAATGATGATTTCCAATTTCTTCCATGTCTCTACAAAGGACACGAGTTCATCATTTTTTATGGATGCATAGTATTCCATGGTGTATATGTGCCACATTTTCTTAATCCAGTCTATCATTGTTGGACATTTGGGTTGGTTCCAAGTCTTTGCTATTGTGAATAGTGCCTCAATAAACATACGTGTGCATGTGTCTTTCTAGCAGCATGATTTAAAGTCCTTTGGGTATATACCCAGCAATGGGATGGCTGGGTCAAATGGTATTTCTATTTCTAGATCCCTGAGGAATCGTCACATTGACTTCCAATAATACTCTTAAGAATCTTAGAATTAAATTTGTTTAGTTTAAATTACTTATGATACACACTTTTAAATTGTTCTAAAGTCTTTCAAAGAGTGTTAATATCCACTACTTTGAAATGACATTTATTTGTTTTTTTCTTGTAAATTTGTTTGAGTTCATTGTAGATTCTGGATATTAGCCCTTTGTCAAATGAGTAGGTTGTGAAAATTTTCTCCCATTTTGTAGGTTGCCTGTTCACTCTGATGGTAGTTTCTTTTGCTGTGCAGAAGCTCTTGAGTTTAATTAGATCCCATTTGTCAATTTTGGCTTTTGTTGCCATTGCTTTTGGCGTTTTAGACATGAAGTCCTTGCCCATGCCTATGTCCTGAACGGTAATGCCTAGGTTTTCTTCTAGGGTTTTTATGGCAACCCGATCAAAAAGTGGGCAAAGGATATGAACAGACACTTCTCAAAGGAAGACAGTTATGCAGCCAAAAGACACATGAAAAAATGTTCATCATCACTGGCCATCAGAGAAATGCAAATCAAAACCACAATGGGATACCATCTCACACCAGTTAGAATGGCAATCATTAAAAAGTCAGGAAACAACAGGTGCTGGAGAGGATGTGGAGAAATAGGAACCCTTTTACACTGTTGGTGGGACTGTAAACTAGTTCAACCATTGTGGAAGTCAGTGTGGCGATTCCTCACGGATCTACAACTAGAAATACCATTTGACCCAGCCATCCCATTACTGGGTATATACCCAAAGGACTTTAAATCATGCTGCCATAAAGACACATGCACACGTATGTTTATTGTGGCACTATTCACAATAGCAAAGACTTGGAACCAACCCAAACGTCTAACAATGATAGACTGGATTAAGAAAATGTGGCACATGTACACCATGGAATGCTATGCAGCCATAAAAACTGATGAGTTCATGTCCTTTGTAGGGACATGGATGAAATTGGAAATCATCATTCTCAGTAAACTATCACAAGGACAAAAAACGAAACACCGCATGTTCTCACTCATAGATGGAGATTGAGCAATGAGAACACATTGACACAGGAAGGGGAACATCACACTCTGGGGACTGTTGTGGGGTGGGAGGACGGGGGAGGGATAGCATTAGGAGATATGCCTAATGTTAAATGACGCGTTAATGGGTGCAGCACATCAGCATGGCACATGTATACATATGTAACTAACCTGCACATTGTGCACATGTACCCTAAAACTTAAAGTATAATAATAATAATAAACATTAAAAAAAAAAAGAAATGTCATCTATTTTTATGACCTTTCTTACTTTTAGAGTACTTAGCTCTTTGCAGAGACTGGAAGGTGAAACCAGTTTTATCTTTGAAACCAGGAAGTTCTGGCTCTTTTACGCTTCTTGTAAGTTGTGTCTGAAAATGTAACAGTTAATATTTTAAGTAATTAAAAAATCTATGACTTACTAAAAGATACAATGCTATAGGAAACAGCTGTAACTTTCAATATTCTATTTGGAAATCTTAGCCAAGTCCACCTATTCACTTAAGTACATGTTTTATTTTCTACCTTACTAAATTTTTTCAGCCCTAGCTAGCAATTCACTTTTTACACAGCTTTTGGAACAGTTACATCTGTCTTTTCAGCCTTTACTGACAATATCCTGGAGGCCCCTATTTTTGGGCACTAAAGCCAATGCCATACACTTTAAATTGTTGTTATGGAAACACCATGCCTTGAGGTGCCACTTTTTATTCTGGTCCTGTCTTCATGCACGATACAGGGCTCCACAGTTTTTGTGAGTTAAAACAACCATCATTTTATTTTATGTTAAAATTTTTTGAGCCAGGAATTCAGGCAGTTGTTGCCTGAGTATTTCTTCTGTTTTGTGTGTCAAGGACTGAAATCACTGTCTTATTCAGCTGATATCTGAGTTTTGTGTAAGATGCAGGGTGACTTAATTCACATTTATAGCATAGTGGAAGGGATGACAGTAAGAGACCCACTGGGTCCCTCTTCCTATATATTTAGATGAAGGACCACAAGATCACTCCAGAGAATAATCAAAGCTTTTACATGAGGAAGTGATGTCTGGTGAAAGCTGTGACAGCAAGCACAGAGAATGGTGATCAGAGATCCCAATGGGAGAAAGTAGATGGGTCTGGCCAGATAAGGGCTATGTCCAGAACTGGCACAATGTCACTTGCATCATATTCTATTCATCATGAGTGGTCACATACCACTCCAGATTTGGGGTTTTACAGAAACAGAAGATAACCCTTGATGGGGAAGTGGCAAAGTCAGTTTGCAGAGCAGCATGCAGAACAATTATCCACATCTCTAAAAGGGCATATTGGAGTTTTATTCATTTTAAGTTGGATCCATAAATCATTTGTACTAGCAACATGTTCACACTATTGGGTTTTCTAATTCCTGAATACAATATGTCTGTTAGGAATTTTAAATATTTATTTTTGAAGAGTTTTGTAGTTTTTATTAGTGTTGGGATCTTCCTCATCTATTCCTAAGTATTTGTATTTTCAGATTTCATCACAGGTTTCTAATTGCTAAAAAATTCCAATTGTCATTGTTTCTAGTACATACAAAAAATTGAATTTTTTATTTGACAGTTGGGCCCTGTAAACTTGCTATGTTTAATTCTTATTCCTAAACGGAGGTATGTCTGTAGATTCTTGAGGGTTTTCAGAAACGCTATCATGTTATCTACAAGAAAGGATAGCTCATTACTTTGAAAGATATAGGAGGTTTCAGTTTCTCTTTGTATCATTTCAGGAAGGTTGTCCTTTCTGTACAGTTTGCCCATTTCATCTAAGCTGTCAAATTATTGAAATAATGTATTTCATAACAATACTTTTCTAACATTTTAAAGTCTAAAAGATCTGTGGGATCATTACTTGTTTTATGAATTCTGATCTTGGTAATTTGAATTTATCTTTGATTTCTCTTAATCACTCTTGATAACAGTTTATCAATTTCATTACAAAAATATCAAATTTGGTTATTTTAATTATTTCTATGTTTTCCATTTCATTGGTTTTTGATCTTAAATTTATGTCCTTTTGTTTACTTGCCTTGGCTTTTATTTACTCTTCCAGTTTTACCTTCTTAAAGTGAAGGCTGAGATGGCTGCTTTTAAACATTTATTTTATTTTATTTTATTTTTATTGTTTTTATTATACTTTAAGGTTTAGGGTACATGTGCACAATGTGCAGGTTTGTTATATATGTATACATGTGCCATGTTGGTGTGCTGCACCCAGTAACTCATTTAACATTAGGTATATCTTTTATGCTATCCCTTCCCCCACCCCACAACAGGCCCCAGTGTGTGGTGTTCCCCTTCCTGTGTCCATGTGTTCTCATTGTTCAATTCCCACCTACGAGTGAGAACATGCAGTGTTTGGTTTTTTATACTTGCGATAGTTTGCTGAGAATGATGGTTTCCAGCTTCATCCATGTCCCTACAAAGGACATGAACTCATCATTTTTATGGCTGCATAGTATTTCATGGTGTATATGTGCCACATTTTCTTAATCCAGTCTGTCATTGTTGGACATTTGGCTTGGTTCCAAGTCTTTGTTATTGTGAGTAGTGCCTCAATAAACATACGTGTGCATGTGTCTTTATAGCTGCATGATTTAAAATCCTTTGGGTATATACCCAGTAATGAGATTGCTGGGTCAAATGGTATTTCTCATAATAGATCCCTGAGGAATCGACACACTGACTTCCACAATGGTTGAACTAGTTTACACCAACTTGTCAATTGTCCCTATTTCTCCACATCCTCTCCAGCACCTGTTGTTTCCCGACTTTTAATGATCGTCATTCATTATGGCGATGGTATCCAATGAGATGGTATCTCATTGTGGTTTTGATTTGCATTTCTCTGATGGCCAGTGATGATGAGCATTTTTTCATGTTTCTTTTGGCTGCATAAATGTCTTCTTTTGAGAAGTGTCCGTTCATATCCTTCACCCACTTTTTGATGGGGTTGTTTGTTTTCTTCTTGTAAATTTGTTTGAGTTCTTTGTAGATTCTGGATGTTAGCCCTTTGTCAGATGAGTAGATTGCAAAAATTTTCTCCCAATCTGTAGGTTGCCTGTTCACTCTGATGGTAGTTTCTTTTGTTGTGCAGAAGCTCTTTAGCTTAATTGGATCCCATTTGTCAATTTTGGCTTTTGTTGTCATTGCTTTTGGTGTTTTAGACATGAGGTCCTTGCCTATGCCTATGTCCTGAACGGTATTGCCTAGGTTTTCTTCTAGGGTTTTTATGGGTTTAGGACTAACATTTAAGTCTTTAATCCATCTTGAATTAATTTTTGTATAAGGTGTAAGGAAGGGATCCAGTTTCAGCTTTCTACATATGGCTAGCCAGTTTTCCAAGCACTATTTATTAAATAGGGAATCGTTTCCCCATTTCTAGTTTTTGTCAGGTTTGTCAAAGATCAGATGGTTGTAGATATGCAACATTGTTTCTGAAGGCTCTTTTCTGTTCCATTGGTCTATATCTCTGTTTTGGTACCAGTACTATGCCATTTTGGTTACTGTCGCCTTGTAGCATAGTTTGAAGTCAGGAAGCGTGATGCCCCCAGCTTTGTTATTTTGGCTTACGATTGACTTGGTGATGCCAGCTCTTTTTTGGTTCCATATGAACTTTAAAGTATTTTTTTTTTCCAACTCTGTGAAGAAAGTCATTGGTAGCTTTATGGGGATGGCATTGAATGTATGAATTACCTTGGGCAGTATGGCCATTTTCACGATATTAATTCTTCCTACCCATGAGCGTGGAATGTTCTTCCATTTGTTTGTATTCTCTTTTATTTCATTGAGCAGTGGTTTGTAGTTCTCCTTGAAGAGGTCCTTCACGTCCATTGTAAGTTGGATTCCTAGGTATTTTATTCTCTTTGAAGCCATTGTGAATGGGAGTTCACTCATGATTTGGCTCTCTGTCTGTTATTGGTGTTTAAGAATGCTTGTGATTTTTGCACATTGATTTTGTATGCTGAGACTTTGCTGAAGTTGCCTATCAGCATAAGGAGATTTTGGGCTGAGACGATGGGGTTTCCTAGATATACAATCATGTCATCTGCTAACAGGGACAGTTTGACTTCCTCTTTTCCTAATTGAATACTCTTTATTTCCTTCATCTGCCTGATTGCCCTGGCCAGAACTTCCAACACTATGTTGAATAGGAGTGGTGAGAGAGGGCATCCCTGTCTTGTGCCAGTTTTCAAAGGGAATGCTTCCAGTTTTTGTCCATTCAGTATGATATTGGCTGTGGGTTTGTCATAGATAGCTCATATTATTTTGAGATATGTCCCATCAATATCTAATTTATTGAGAGTTTTTAGCATGAAGGGTTGTTGAATTTTGTCAAAGGCCTTTTCTGCATATATTGAGATAATCATGTGGTTTTTGTCGTTGGTTCTGTTTATATGCTGGATTACATTTATTGATTTGCTTATTTTGAACCAGCCTTGCATCCCAGGGATGAAGCCAACTTGATCATGCTGGATAAGCTTTTTGATGTGCTGCTGGATTCAGTTTGCCAGTATTTTATTGAGGATTTTTGTATTGATGTTCATCAGAGATATTGGTCTTAAATTCTCTTTTTTTGTTGTGTCTCTGCCAGACTTTCGTATCAGGATGATGCTGGCCTCATAAAATGAGTTAGGGAGGATTCCCTCTTTTTCTATGGATTGGAGTAGTTTCAGAAGGAACGGTACCAGCTCCTCCTTCTACCTCTGGTAGAATCCGGCTGTGAATCCATCAGGTCCTGGACTTTTTTTGGTTGGTAAGCTATTAATTATTGCTTCAATTTTCAGAGCCTGTTATTGGTCTATTCAGAGATTCAACTTCTTCCTGGTTTAGTCTTGGGAGGGTGTATGTGTTGAGGAATTTATTCATTTCTTCTAGATTTTCTAGTTTATTTGCATAGAGGTGTTTATAGTGTTCTCTGTTGGTAGTTTGTATTTCTGTGGGATCGGTGGTGATATCCCCTTTATCATTTTTTATTGCATCTATTTGATTCTTCTCTATTTTCTTCTTTATTAGTCTTTCTAGCAGACTATCAATTTTGTTGATCTTTTCAAAAAGCCAGCTCCTGGATTCATTGATTGTTTGAAGGGTTTTTTGTGTCTCTATCTCCTTCAGTTCTGCTCTGATCTTAGTTATTTCTTGCCTTCTGCTAGCTTTTGAATGTGTTTGCTCTTGCTTCTCTAGTTCTTTTAACCGTGATGTGAGGGTGTCAATTTTAGATCTTTCCTGCTTTCTCTTGTGGGCATTTAGTGCTATAAATTTCTCTCTACACACTGCTTTGAATGTGTCCCAGTGATTCTTGTATGTTTTGTCTTTGTTCTCGTTGGTTTCAAAGAACATCTTTATTTCCACCTTCATTTTATCATGTACCCAATAGTCATTCAGGAGCAGGTTGTTCAGTTTCCATGTAGTTGAGCAGTTTTCAGTGAGTTTCTTAATCCTGAGTTCTAGTTTTATTGTTCTGTGGTCTGAGAGACAGTTTGTTATCATTTCTGTTCTTTTACATTTCCTGAGGAGTGCTTTACTTCCAACTATGTGGTCAATTTTGGAATAGGTGTGGTGTGGTGCTGAAAAGAGTGTATATTCTGTTGATTTGGGGTGGAGAGTTCTGTAGATGTCTGTTAGGTCCACTTGGCAAAGAGCTGAGTTCAGTTCCTCGATATCCTTCTTAACTTTCTGTCTCATTGATCTGTCTAATGTTGACAGTGGGGTGTTAAAGTCTCCTATTATTATTGTGTGGGAGTCTAAGTCTCTTTGTAGGTCTCTAAGGATTTGCTTTATGAATCTGGGTGCTCCTGTATTGGGTGCATATATATTTAGGAAAGTTAGCTCTTCCTGTTGAATTGATCCCTTTACCATTAGGTAATGGCCTTCTTTGTCTCTTTTGATCTTTGTTGGTTTAAAGTCATTTTATAAGAGATGAGGATTGCAACCCCTCCCTTTTTTTGTTTTCCATTTTCTTGGTAGATCTTCCTCCATCCCTTCATTTTGAGCCTATTTGTGTCTCTGCATGTGAGATGGGTTTCCTGAATACAGCACACTGATGGTTCTTGAGTCTTTATCCAATTTGCCAGTCTGTGTCTTTTAATTGGAGCACTTAGCCCATTTACATTTAAGGTTAATATTGTTATGTGTGAATTTGATCCTATCATTATGATGTTAGCTGGTTATTTTTCTCATCAGTTGATACAGTTTCTTCCTAGTCTCTATGGTCTTTACAATTTGGCATGTTTTCACAGTGGCTGGTACCAGTTTTTCCTTTCCATGTTTAGTGCTTCCTTCAGGAGTTCTTTTAGGGCAGGCCTGGTGGTGACAAAATCTCTCAGAATTTGCTTGTCTGTAAAGTATTTATTTCTCTTTCACTTATGAAGCTTAGTTTGGCTGGATATGAAATTCTGGGTTGAAAATTCTTTTCTTTAAGAATGTTGAATATTGGCCCCCACTCTCTTCTGGCTTGTAGAGTTTCTGCCGAGAGATCATCTGTTAGTCTGATGGGCTTCCCTTTGTGGGTAACCCGACCTTTCTCTCTGGCTGCCCTTAACATTTTTTCCTTCCTTTCAACCTTGGTGAATCTGACAATTATGTGTCTTGGAGTTGCTCTTCTTGAGGAGTATCTTTGTAGAATTCTTTGTATTTCCTGAATTTGAATGTTGGCCTGCCTTGCTAGATTGGGGAAGTTCTCCTGGATAATATCCTGCAGAGTGTTTTCCAACTTGGTTCCATTCTCCCCGTCACTTTCAGGTACATCAATCAGATGTAGATTTTGTCTTTTCACATAGTCCCATATTTCTTGGAGGCTTTGTTCATTTATTTTGATTGTTTTTTCTCTAAACTTGTCTTCTTGCTTCATTTCATTCATTTGATCTTCTGTCACTGATACACTTTTTTCCAGTTGATCGAGTTGGCTGCTGAGGCTTGTGCATTTGTCACATAGTTCTCGTGCCTTGGTTTTCCGCTCCATTGGGTCCTTTAAAGACTTCTCTGCATTGGTTATTCTTGTTAGCCATTCATCTAATTTTTTTTCAATGTTTTTATCTTCTTTGCCATGGGTTCGAACTTTCTCCTTTAGCTCGGAGTGGTTTGATTGTCTGAAGACTTCTTCTCTCAACTCGTCAAAGTCTTTCTCCATCAAGCTTTGTTCCATTGCTGGTGAAGAACTGCACTCCTTTGGAGGAGGAGAGGCACTCTGCTTTTTTGAGTTTCCAGTTTTTCTGCTCTGTTTTTTCCCCATCTTTGTGGTTTTATCTACCTTTGGTCTTTGATGATGGTAATGTACAGATGGGGTTTTGTTGTGGATGTCCTTTCTGTTTGCTAGTTTTCCTTCTAACAGTCACGACCCTCAGCTGCAGGTCTGTTGGAGTTTGCTGCACGTCCACTCCAGACCCTGTTTGCCTCAGTATTAGCAGCGGCAGCTGCAGAACAGTGGATATTGGTGAACATAAAATGTTGCTGCCTGATCATTACTCTGGAAGTTTTGTCTCAGAGGTGTACTCGGCCATGTGAGGTGTCAGTCTGCCCCTACTGGGAGGTGCCTCCCACTTAGGCTACTCGGGGGTCAGGGACCCACTTGATGAGGCAGTCTCTCCATTCTCAGATCTCCAGCTGCATGCTGGGAGAACCACTACTCTCTTCAAAGCTGTCAGACAGGGACATTTAAGTCTCCAGAGGATTCTGCTGCCTTTTGTTTGGCAATGCCCTGCCCTCAGAGGTAGAGTCTAGAAAGGCAGGCAGACCTCTTTGAGCTGTGATGGGCTCCACCCAGTTTGAGCTTCCCTGCCACTTTGTTTACCTACTCAAGCCTCCAAAATGGCAGGCACCCCTCGACCAGCCTGGCTGCCACCTTATAGTTTGATCTCAGACTGCTGTGCTAGCAATGGGTGAGGCTCCATGGGCATAGGACACTCTCAGCCATGCGTGGGATATAATCTCCTGGTGTGCCGTTTACTAAGATCATTGAAAAAGCACAATATTAGGGTGGGAGTGACCTGATTTTCTAGGTGCCGTCTGTCTCCCCTTTCTTTGACTAGGAAAGGGAATTCCCTGACCCCTTGCACTTTCCGGGTGAGGTGATGCCTTGCCCTGCTTTGGCTCATGCATGGTGCACTGCACCCACTGCCTTGCACCCTCTGTCCGACACTCCCCAGTGAGAGGAACCCAGTACCTCAATTGGAAATGCAGAAATCACTCATCTTCTGTGTTGCTCATGCTGGGAGCTCTAGACTGGAGCTGTTCCTATTCAGCCATCTTGGATCCACCTAAACATTTATTTTAAATGTAAGCATTTATCAGTATACATGTTTGTTTAAGTACTGTTTTGATAAAACCTCATATATTTTGATATGTTTTCATTATTGCTGAGTTCTAAATATTGGCTTATTTCCATTATACCTTTTTCCTGGATTCAGAGGTTGACTAAATATTTATTGGCATGTTTCCAAATATTTGAAGCATACTCTATATATATTTATGAGTTATCTATTTATTCATAGCAAATTATTTCAAAACTCAGTGATTCTAACAATATGTACTCATTCTCAATTTCTGTAGGTGAGGAAACCAAGGATGGTTAACATGTTCCCATGCTTCAAAGTTTCTCACAAAGCTGTAATCAAGGTGCTTTTGAAACTACAAGCTCATATGAAAGCTTGGCTGAGGAAGGGTACACTTCTATGCTGGGTGTTGGTATTAGTAGTTATTTGAATTCAGCTGGAAGGGACATAGAGAATTAGGTCCTATTTTTATATTAGTTCTTCATCTTGGAGTCATAATTTAAACCATAGTACCTTTGTTCATATCAGACAGTTCTTCAGAATTACAGATATGTTTGTGCATTTTTTAGCACTTACCAGTAAGACAGCACAGTGCTTATAGACATGCTCTTTGAATTCTGGCAGTAATATATATTACATATGTGTTGAATGAATTTAATCAATTTATTAGGTAAGTTGAAAATGACCAGCTTTTAATGGAGCCCATTACATGATAAAAACTTTTGCTACTTCACAGCAGTCTTTATGAGACTCTTTATCTGAGGCTGTTATGACACAAAGATCCAATATTTAACTAAATGTATAATGAAAAGAAGATGTTCAATGGAGCCAATGGTAAACCAAGTCACAGAAATAACCATGGAAGCCCTCAAACACTGTTCCCTTGTTGGAAATTCAAAATTTCTTTATTATAGAAACAGTTATTGAGTTGATATGGGAACAAAATTTAAAAATTGAGTTAATGGTTGTATTAGACCATTTTCATACTGCTGATGAAGGCATACCCAAGACTGGGTAGAAAAAGAGGTTTAATTGGACCTGCAGTTCCACACAGCTGGGGAGGCCTCAGAATCATGGTGGAAGGTGAAAGGCACTTCTTACATGGCAGTGGCAAGAGAAAAATGAGGAAGACACAATTCTGGTTGAAATTTGGGTGGGGACACAGCCAAATCATATCAACGGACTACAGATCATTATGGTTATATCTGACATAGATACAGGTCTTGAACAAAAGTGTGTACTCTAACCTAAAACTACAGCACTGTGATTACCTATTTTTGCAAGAATCAGAATGTCAACTTCCATTCTTAGGCTCTCTGCCTCTGAGCCTCTGATTCTGAGGCCTCCCCAGTCATGTGGAACAGGATGGGTAAGGCCCTCCTTACTGAGAATATTTTTACAGAATAGAATCTGGGGCTCATTCTCCTTTCATTCTGGCTGAAATATTAATTGCCTTACCTAAACATTTTGTAACATGAAACTCATAATTTATTATTCAATTTACTTTAGAATTTTATTTTCATATTACAGTCTTTTCACATTATTTGGCATTTAACTACTTTTCCTTAGCAAGAGCCAGGTCTTTTTCATCTAGGGATTTTCTAAGAAATAAGTTTACAGAGAGGTTACTTCATTTGAAGTTGTTCCAAAATTCTAATTAACTAATCTATAATGACCTTACTGTCTCTTGTTAAAAATTGTTGCTGTGAAACTCATAGACTTTGTCTACAGACATAAATGGAAGAATAATTTTCCTAATAGAACTACCCAGGAGATATCATAAAAGTTGAATTTCTGCTCAAGGTAGCGTATGTCTTCAGTTGGTATCTAGTCCTCTAGGTGTAATATTTTCTTGTAATGTCTACCATTGCTTGTAAAAATGTGTGAAAGGTCTCAATTTCCTGGGATGAGTTTGGGGAGATATAGAGACATGCTTTTACTTAGGAAAGAAGTGGTCTTAGGGATATGCTAGTTGAATGACTGAAAGACTGAAGAGTTTGGCTTCTACCTGTGAGAAAGCTCTGTCATTTTTTTTCCATGAAGTTAAGTCTCAGCATTGTCCTTGTTAGGTACAAAGCTTAATAGGTGGGCACAGGAATGTTATCATAAATCCTCAATCACAGTAAAGTCCTTATGGTTGTTGCTTCAACATAATTTATAAAGAAAACTTTCAAGTAACAAATTTTAGTGTTGATACTTGTGTCACATAATAAGGGTCTTGTCCAGGTTAATTTTCACTAATTATGTCAACTTTTAAATAGTCACACGGAGATAATCTGTTTGTTTTTATCTGAAGAAATTTTCCAGCAGGTGAGAATGTTTGATTACCTTTGTACAGTAAATATTAACATTATGTTAAAGCATCTTTATATTTTGGTCATTTGCTTTGGTGCTATACTTCTCTAATGACTGAGATAATGAGAAGCCAGGGTGAAACTATGGAAACTGTAGCCACTAGGAACTAATTCTACATCCATGGATCAGCCA
The DNA here is from genome assembly GCF_029289425.2 of Pan paniscus. Classification (NCBI taxonomy): domain Eukaryota; kingdom Metazoa; phylum Chordata; class Mammalia; order Primates; family Hominidae; genus Pan; species Pan paniscus. The sequence continues at coordinate 56,337,572 of NC_073258.2, forward strand.
TTTATATTCTTGTGTTTTATGATCACACATAGATGCATGAGGTATCTATGTTAATCCTCAGTGAAAGAAGCATTGCTTTTCTGGACCAAGATGTGAGTGTTCGAAACCATTGACAGGAGATATACATTGAAAATTCCTGTGATATGTTGAAATATAGCTAGTGTCTTAAAAATCAATGGTTTTATTAGATAAATTCTAATTGGAAAAATTGAGCTAGAAATATGAAAATTTACAAGAATATAAAATGTATACTTGTTTTAATACACAGCCTAATTGGTTGTATTTTTCCATTTGCCAAATAAGAAGAGAAACATGTTCCATATTACATGTATAATAAATAAACCAATGGGTGTATAATCTTAGTTTATGGGATGTTATATTTTACATGATGTATTAATAAAGGTGTATAATTACTTTTAGATATATTTGATTAGAGAATTTAAAATTCCGGATCTTGTCAATTGTGTTAGAGTGCAAAGGAATAAATGCATGTTATGTTTTAGAAGCATTATATGGGTTTTTAATGATGAATCTAAAAATTATCCCAGCAAACATACTAGTAGATATATATGGTCAGGAAGGTACTAGTCTACTGTCATTTAAATAGATTTATAAACTGTGACTGTGAAATATAATATTATAGAGGTTTTTGTTATTATGGAATTTTATCTTTTGAAAATGACATGTTCTTAGGAAAGTATATTAAATCATTTTTTTCTAGAACAACGTTAACTTAGAAGTCTACATTGAAAGCCTAATAACGCTATGTTTCAGCATATAAAATATTATATTTTAAATTATTTAAACTATAAGGGATAGTTTACATACTCTATTTTTTACAAGTAAACATTAAATTGCCAAATATAATTATCCTTTCGAAATCTACTTTTGATGATGAAACGGAGAAAAGGCCCTAAACCTCGTAGCAAGTAAGGTGTGAAAAAATAATATAATTGTCTATAACTATATTATACACTTGTGTTCTTTAGCAAGTGTGTCTCTATCAGTCTATAGCTTCAATATGACAGAACTCTGGAATCAGCTGGAAATGGTAATGTGAAGGAGACATGTGGAATGTTCATCACAGTTGGTGTTTAGAGGAAGCTCAAATTCCTTCTGCACACATCCTCCTTGACTGCCAGATCTATGTAAGTGGAATCATCTTGTCTACATTTGAGGTGTAGTAATTCTTCAGTTTTCCTACCAGTGAATTATCAGAAAGTTTAAGTTTGTATCTCTACTTTTCCCATTGTTGTCTGTAATTTAAGTTTGTCCTTAACCATCAGATCTAGAGACTTTGAGATATTTTTGTTTTTCTTCTGAGTTTTCTTTTTTTCTTCTCTTTCTTTCTTTTTCTTTTCTTTCTTTCTTTTTGTTTTTGTTTTTGTTTATCTCTTTGTTTACTAGGATCTGAGCTGTGTTTGTTTGGCTACCCCAAGAAGATGCTTGACTCTCCCAGCATCCCACAAGAGGCTGTACTTCCATTATTTTCTTGAGAAAAATCTTTCTGAAGAAAATGTTTTGAAGAATACTTGCCTCAATTATCACATTAATCTTAATCTTCTGATTACCTGTGGATATAACTTATTTATTATAATTACTCTGTTTTCTTATTTAACCCCTTTTTCTTTCATTTTTACCATACAGCTCTACCTCTGATGAGGGGTCCAACTTTTCTACTATAATTCTGCTTGATCTTGTCAAAATATGTTTCATCAAGATAAAATCACTACTCATACATAATTAAATAGATAATTCCTAAGACATACAATTATATTGTGTTCCCCAAAAGCCTTTCCTGAATTACAGGTGTCTGCTTGTTTTTTCCCTGAACTATGTCTATAAATCTTTTCAAATTGACAGATATCCCCATGATGAGTTCTGATCCAATGTTCACAATGAAGCATTCAGTAACATGTACTGAGCCCTTATGAGGTGCCAGCCATTGTTCTAGGCACTTTACTTTGTTGTAATAAAACAACCTTAAGAGGTCTTAAATCATAGTGAGGCATAGAGAGTTTTGGTAAGTGGCCCAAAGTCACACAGTAAGTGGTGAACCGGGGTTATAGCTGAGTCACTGTGGCTCCAATGTCGACGTTATTCACCACATGCTACGCTTTCTCTCCATGGATGTCTTGAATCTCAAAAATATGCATATTGAATGAAAAATCTGTAGTCATTATTTACTCACACTAATCATGAAACATCTACCACTGACTACAGTTATTCATGTAACAGTCTTGAGCTTTGAAATTGCTATTTAATTATAAATATATGAAAAATAAAAAAGTCAGCAGAATAGAATAAGGGAGAGGTGTACTAATAGTTTCCTAGATGGTTGACTAGAAAGGATTATCAGTTTATCTAATTTAATCAAACTATTTTCCACTAAGAAAACACAAACAAATTTTTAAATGCATTCAGAAAATGACTGAAATTCATGCAGTCTTACATTGAATTTGGAATTTTTCTTCTAGTATGCTTTTTAAAAAAAATCTGGACACTAGGGTTCTATTTTTGAGTGCTCTCAGTATCTAGATAGTGTTATAAATAAACCATGTCCCCTGTTCTGTGCCTCTTTGTACAGTGTCTGTTTTTTCCTCTTTCACTATGTAGTTCACCCCAAGAATTCAGAAAAAAATACTCACTACTAATGTGACACTTGATGATAATTATGAGTTAGTTCACTGAAGTTCAAAATTAGTTGCTGAAAATCAGGATATTGTTGTAAGTGTGACAAAAAATTATGAAACAGGCAAGAATATGATCTAGACCATTAATAGATCCTTATAAGGTGAACAGACAATCAGACTAAGTAATTGCTACAGGGAATAATGTGATAAATAATATTTTACTATTTATACAGGTTAATGTCCAGTCGCTTGACATTTAGTGAGATATTCATAAAGAATGAACATATTTCCAGACGTGAAGGACCAAATGTCTAATAGTGGAATTCAATAGTACTGAGTGAGATATTTCAGAGGATGTTATTTTTGATGCTACACCGATCATAAAGTAAAGATTCCACAACAACTACAAACTCAAAGGACTGAATCTATGTCAATTTACTTATTTAGAGTTTATTACCACCACCATAAAGTAAGTTTCTTGAGACCAAGAATCTATTTCCTATTCACCATAGCTATCTGTTGTGCCAAGAAATATGTTTTAAATAAGGAGTTATGAAACGTATGAATGGCTGTTGGGTGTTTAACTCTTCTTCTGTACAGAATATTCACTAACACTTAGAGACAGAAGCTGTTACCTGTAGGCTCAACCTATAATCTTTGAGGAGATGAGCAACTCAATAGAGATTCACTAAATGTTTATTGTGCATAAACCACTGTTGAAGACATAAAGATGAAGATGTGCTCTGTGACATCATGGATGTATTCATGCTCCTGTTCACTGTTTCATTACAGGTCCTGCCTCCTGAGTTCTCAACTCTGATACAAGCCTTAGAGAAGAGTAAATGGGATTGAGTAACAATGTTACAGAATTTGTCCTCCTGGGCCTCACTCAGGATCCTAATTGCAAAAAGCATTATTTGTAATGTTTTTACTCACGTACGTTGTAACTACGGCGGGCAACCTGATCATTGTTGTGACCATTATTGCCACCCCTCCTTGGGCTCCCCACTGTACTTCTTCCTTGCCTGCCTGTCATTTATGGATGCTGTATATTCCACTTCCTTTTCTCCTAAATTGATGATAGACTTACTCTGTGATAAAAGACTGTTTCCTTCCCAGCTTGCATGGGCCAGCTATTTGCAGACCACCTATTTGGTGGTGTTGAGGTCTTTCTTTTGGTGGGGATGGCCTATGATCGCTATGTGGCCATCTGTAAGCCACTGCACTATTTGATCATCATGAATCGACAGGTTTGCATCCTTCTCTTGGTGGTGGCCGTGACTGGAGGTTTTTTGCATTCTATGTTTCAAATTTTTGTTGTGTACAGTCTCCCTTTCTGTGGCCCTAATGTCATTGACCACTTTGTCTGTGACATGTACCCATTATTGGAACTGGCGTGCACTGACACCTACTTTATAGGCCTCACTGTGATTGCCAATGGTGGAGCAATCTGTATGGTCATCTTCATCCTTCTACTAATCTCCTATGGAGTCATCCTAAACTCCCTTAAAACTTATAGTCAGGAAGGGAGGCGTAAAGCCCTATCTACCTGCAGCTCCCACATTACCATGGTTGTCCTCTTTTTTGTTCCCTGTATTTTCATGTATGTTAGACCTGTTTCAAACTTTCCTATTGATAAATTCATGACTGTGTTTTATACAGTTGTCACACCCATGTTGAATCCATTAATATACACACTGAGAAATTTAGCGATAAGAATTGCTATGAAAAAACTCTGGTGTAAAAACTTAACTATATTTAGAATAAGGGTGTTCTGGCTGGGTGTGGTGATTCTCGCCTGTAATCCCAACAATTTGGGAGGTCGAAGCAGGTGGATCACAAAGTCAGGAATTTGAGGCCACCCTGGCCAATGTGGTGAAACCCCATTTCTACTAAAAAATACAAAAATTAGCTGGGCATGGTGGCACATGCCTGTAGTCCCAGCTACTCAGGAGGCTAGGCAGGAGTCACTTGAACCCGGGAGGTGGAGGTTGCAGTGAGCCGAGATTGTGCCACTACACTCTAGCCTGGGTGACAGAGTCACTGTCATCCAGTGGAATTACAATTCCATTTTAATTGTCTATCGAGACAAGGAATTTCTTCCAAATGCCCAGCACACAATAGAGAAAGATAGGGCTAGGCAATTAAAATAGGTGCTCCTGTTCACAAGGGAAGATGATGTTGCTTTCTTCAGTGTGATTTACCTGAAGACTTTGTAGAATATATAAGCACCATACTCACAAATAGCTTTGAAACTGGAAATGTATAATTGCATTCATACCACTGAGCAACAAGACTGGAAACCTCTGTGAGAAGTTCCTATTATTCTGAAGTTATACTTATGAATATGATATACTTCCCAGAGCCACTTCTAAAATATGTTTCTACACATCCTATTTCCATTTTATTAAGATATTTTGATATGCTAAGTCATTAATGACATTAAGTTGTGTCTCTGTGCAAGCCCAATAACTTCTGAGTAGTTGCCTTTCCAATGGCCTTCCTCTGGACACGTATCAGGAATTACTGAATCTCAAATCCCAATAATCATCACAGGGTAGCAGGAGTAGGTTTCTGCAAGAGCCGTCAGTCTGCATATGTTCATATATATACACTTTCAAAAATGACTGTGCATTAGGTTCTTGGTTCTAATGGCATTGCATGAGCAACTTTCCATTATGAATCTTCTAGAGCCCTTGTCATTTATTTCTCATTATTGTATGTTGCAGATCTAGTGGAATGATTGCTAAGGTTTGTGAAATATCTCTGATGGTCACAAACCATGCTGTTCTCAAAATCTTGCATGATTAGTCTAAGCTTTGTTTGTTGACCAGACTGATAAATCACATTTGACTACTAATATTTACCATAGTTCCCGTACTTTTCCACGTTCCTTCTTCTGAGGAAGAAATTACTACAATATTATCAAAGAAATGAATTAATTTATTTTGATTATGTTCATGTCTAAGTTTCATTTCACCAAATTATGGCATTACGCTAAGTGTATGTCTTTGGGGAAAATGGCAACCATATGTTGCATTTCTTTACACATAAAAGCAACTATTCTGGATATTCCTTTAATCCTAAAAGTTGTTCTGGAAGTCCAAATATATAAGATTTGTAACTAAAATTTTGAAAGACTAATGAGTTATTCTGAATAAGGCATATTACAATTTTATAAAAATTAAAATAATATGGTGCTGTTTGAAATATAAAGATAAGTAAATAAAAGTACTTGTAAATTGAAACCATTCCATAAACACATTTAAAATGCAACTGTTTCAGTTAGCATGTTTTTGGTTCAAATAATAGAACACTGAATTCAAACTTTTTTGAAATATAAGAATATTTATTGATTGGCTAGCCTGAATGCACTTTTCAATATTATGAAAATAGTCAAGGTGAGTTGATAAAATGGATCAATTATGTTTTTAAAGAACACTTTTCTTTGTTTATTTGTCCCATGAGTCACAATATTAATTAAATCTGGCTCTCCTATCACAAAAGGGTTGCTATCTGTAATGATTTACAGAACGCTCTTCCCACATCTGTGACAGAGATAATTAACCTGATTGTGATGTGGAATGGAGATGTTATAACACAATGGTTGCAAGAAATAATACTTTTTTCTTCCAGGTGACTTACCTGAGCACATCTTGCCATTTCCTTTTCCAATAGTGATAATAAATGAGAAAGTGCAGGAGGTCTTTCCTGAATGGGTATAATGAACAGGGATGAGATATTTTGAGGATGAAAGTCTGGACTATCCCATTAAATAACTTAGAAGATCTGCAAAGATGCTAGCAGAAAGTGAAGTGGGAAAAAATTGATAAGGAAGAAGATGGTAAATAGCAGTTGCAGCTCTGAGATCAGTGGCAGTGGCAAGAGACATAGTTTGTCATTGAACCTTTATATTTTAGTTCCCCTCAAGTAAGATAATTCTAAAAAAGCTGTTCTGATAATGTATAAGAATATATAAATTCAATTGGCATAAGGGGTATATTATGGCCTATATGAAGAGGCAGTGCCCTGCCCTTCATTTAGGAAAGAATAATTCATTTTTCTAGCTGTTGGGTGTGCTGTTAGTAGACAGCATTCAGATGATAGCCCCTTCAGTGTCTTTAGACCTGGAGGACTTGAATAATTTCAGTATTTTATTTTACTTTTAATTGATGAATAATAATATTATGTATGTAAAGGGTAAGATGTGATGTTTTGAGATCACTTGCAGTAACATGGATGAGCCTGGAGTGCATTATGCTACATGAAATGAATTCTTAAATGAACGTTTAGTGCATTAGTTTTTCAGTCTTTATCATTTTCCAATTAATACAACTGAGATTTTAGCTGACTTTTATGTGCTTTGGTAGGTTGTATTTTTATAAACATTAAGCTCAAAATATTTTATAATTTCCATGGTAATTTATTTTACCAATAGTTTGTTACAAAGTGATTTACTTATTTTTCAAATATGCAGAAATTTCTGGATATTTTTATTTTTTATTTTTTATATGTTATTGGGGTACAGGTGGTACAGGTGGTATTTGATTACATGAATAATTTCTTTAGTGGTGACTTGTGAGATTTTCTTACACCATCTACACAACCATATCGGTTGTGTTTTATTCCTCAACCTCCTCCACTCTTCCCCCCAAGTATGCAAAGTCCATTGTATCATTCTTATGCCTTTGCATCCTCATAGCTTAGCTCCCACATATCAGTGAGAACATATGATGTTTGATTTTCCATTCCTGAGTTACTTCACTTGGAATAATAGTCTCCAGTCTCATCTAGGCCACTTCAAATGATGTTAATTCATTCCTATTTATGGCTGTGTACTATTCCATCATATATATATATATCACAGTTTCTTAATCCATTCATTGATTAATGGGCATTTGGGTTGGTTCTGTGATTTTGTAATTGTGAATTGTGCTGCTATAAATATGCATGTGTATCTTTTTCTTGTAATGACTTCTTTTCCTCATTGTAGATACCCAGTAGTGGGATTGTTGGATCAAATGGTAGTTCTACTTTAATCCTCAAAGCAACTCCACACTGTTTTCCATAGTGGCTGTACTAGTTTACATTCCCACCAGCAGTATAAAAATGTTCCCTGTTCACTGCATCTATGCCAATTTGAACTCCTTTTTGATTTTTGAACATGGCCATTCTTTTAGGAGTGAGGTGGGTATCACATTGCAGTTTTGATTTGCGTTCCCCTGATCATCAGTGATTTTGAGCATTTTGTCATACTTTTTTTGACCATTTGTCTATCTTCTTTTGAGAATTGTCTACTCGTGTCCTTAGCCCACTTTTTGATGGGATTGTGTTTTTTTTCTTACTGATTTGTTTGAGTTCATTGTAGATTCTGGATATTAGTCCTTTGTCAGATGTATAGATTGTGAAGATTTCTCCTACCCCGTGGGTTGTCTGTTTACTCTGCTGATTTCCTTTTGCCATGCAAAGCTCTTATTTTAATTAGGTTTCAGCTATTTATCTTTGTGTTTATTGCATTTGCTTTTGGGTTCTTGGTAATAAAATCTTACCTAAGCCAATGTCTAGAAGGGTTTTTCCAATGTTATCTTCTAGATTTTTTATAGTTTCAGGTCTTAGGTTTAAGTTCTTAATCCATCTTGAGTTGAGTTTTGTATAAGATGAGAGATGAGGATCCAGTTTCATTCTTGCACATGCGGCTAGTCAATTATCCCAGTGCCATTTGTAGAAAAGGATATCCTTTCCCCACTTTATGTTTTTGTTTGCTTTGTCGAAGATCAGTTGGCTGTATGGATTTGGGTTTATTTCTAGGCTCTCTATTCTGTATCATTGGTCTATGTGCCTAATTTTGTACCAGTTCTACACTGTTTTGTTGACTATGGCCTTAAAGTGTACTTTGAAATCAGATAGTGTGATGCCTCCAGAATTTTTTTTTTTCTCAGTCTTCCTTTGGCTATGCGGGCCCTTTTTTGGTTCCATATGAATTTTAGAATTGTTTTTTTTCTATTTCTGTGAAGAATGATGTTGGTAGTTTAATCAGAATTGCAATGAATTAGTAGATTGCTTTTGGCAGTATGGTCATTTTCACAATATTGACTCAACTCATTCATGAGCATGGGATGTGTTTCCATTTGTTCATGTAGTCAATGATTTCTTTCAGCAATGTTTTGTAGTTCTCCTTGTAGAGGTCTTTTGACTTCTTGGTTAGGTATGTTCCTAAGTATTTTATTTTTGAGTTTTTGCAGTTATTGTAAAAGGGATTAGTTATTTATTTGATTCTCTGCTCAGTCACTGTTGGTGTATAGAAGAGCTACTGGTTTGTGTAAATGAATCTTGTATCCGGAAAATTTGTTTAACTCTTTTTATCAGTTCTAGGAGCGTTTTGGAGGAGTTGTAGGGTTTTTGTGGTAAATGATCATATCATCAGCAAACAGAGACAGTTTGACTTCCTCTTTACCCATTTCTATGCCCTTTATTTCTTTCTCTTGTCTGGTTGTTCTGACTAGAACTTCCAGTACTATGTTGAAGAGGAGTGGTGAGAGTAGGCATCCTTATCTTGTTCCAGTTCTCAGAGAGAATGCTTTCAACATTTCCCCATTCAGTATTGTGTTGGCTGTGGGTTTGTCATGGATGGCTTTTATTACATTAAGATATGTCCCTTGTATGCTGATTTTGCTGAGAGTTTTCATCGTAAATGGAAACTGGATTTTGTTGAATATTTTTTCTGCACCTACTGAAATGATCATGTGATTTTTTTTGTTTTAATTCTGTTTGGGTGTTTCATTCCATTTATTGACCTGTGTATTTTAAACCATCCCTTCATCCCTTGTTTGAAACCCACTTGACCATGGTGGATTATTCTTTGGACATGGTAGATATGGTTAGCTAGTATTTTCTTTTCTTTCTTTCTTTTTTTTTTTTTTTTTGTATACCAGTATTTATTTCACTTTTATTGCATTACATTATTCCATTATATTTGTCTTTGGTTTTACCATGATGTGTCTAGCTGTAGGTTTCCTTTTTATTATTATTATACTTTAGGTTCTGGGGTACATGTGCAGAACATGCAGCTTTGTTACATAGGTATACATGTGCCATGGTGGTTTGCTGTTCCCATCTACCCATCATCTGCATTACGTATTTCTCCTAATGCTATATCTCCCTTTTCCCCCACCCCCAACAGTCTCCAGGGTATGATGTTCCCCTCTCTGTGTCCATGTATTCTCATTTTTTTAACTCTCACTTATGAGCGAGAATATGTGGTGTTTGGTTTTCTTTTACTGTGTTAATTTACTGAGAATGATGGTTTCCATCTTCATGCATGTCCCTGCACAGGACATGAACTTATTCTTTTTTATGGCTGCATAGTTTTCCATGGTATATATGTACCACATTTTCTATATCCAGTCTATCATTGATGGTCATTTGGGTTGTTTCCAAGTTTTTGCTATTGTAAATAGTGCTGCAATGAACATATTTGTGTCTGCATAGTAGATTGATTTATGTTCCTTTAGGTATATACCCAGTAATGGGATTACTGGGTCAAATGGTATTTCTGGTTCTAGATCCTTGAGGAATCCCCACACTGTCTTCCAAAATGGATGAACTAATTTACACTCCCACCAACAGTTTAAAAGTGTTATCTATTTCTTCATCAAATGTTAGACTAATGTAAATAAATGCATCTGTTGTTCCTAACATTTTAATGATTGCCATTGTAACTGACATGTGGTGATATTTCATTATGGTTTTGATTTGCATTTCTCTAATGACCAGTGATAATGAGCTCTTTTCATATGTTTTTTGCTGCATAAATGTCTTAGTTGAGAAGTGTCTGTTCATATCCTTTGCCAACTTTTTGATGGGGTTGTTGTTTTTTTTTTTCTTGTAAATTTAAGTTTCTTGTAGATTCTGGGTATTAGACCTTTGTCAGAAGGACAGATGGCAAAATTTTTCTTCCATTCTGTACATTGCTGGTTCACTCTTTTGATAGTTTCTTTTGTTGTGAAGAAGCTCTTTAGTTTATTTAAATCCCGTTTGTCAATTTTGGCTTTTGCTGCAATTTTGTTTGGTGTTTTTGTCATGAAGTCTTTTCCTATGCCTATGTCCTGAATGATATTGCCTAGGTGTTCCTCTAGGGTTTTTATAGTTTTATGTTTTATGTTTAAGTCTTTAATCCATCATGAGTTAATTTTGTATAAGTTGTAAGGAAGGGGTCCAGTTTCAGTTTTTTACATATGGCCAGCCAGTTTTTCTAGCACCATTTATTAAATAGGGAATCCTTTCCCCATTGCTTGTTTTTGTCAGGTTTGTCAAAGATCAGATGGCTGCAGATGTGTAGTGTCATTTCTGAGGACTCTGTTCTCTTCCATTGGTCTACATATCTTTTTTTTTTTTTTTTTTTTTTTGGTACCAGTGATGTGCTGTTTTGTTTACTGTACTTTTGTAGTATAGTTTGAAGTCAGGTAGCGTGATGCCTTCAGCTTTGTTCTTTTTGCTTAGAATTGTCTTGGGTATATGGGCTCTTTTTTAGTTCCATATGATATTTAAAGTAGTTTTTTCTAAGTCTGTGAAGAAAGTCAATGGTAGCTTGAGGTGAATAGCATGTAATCTATAAATTACTTTGAGCAGTATGGTCATATTCATGATATTAATTCTTTTTCTCCATGAGGTTGGAATTGTTTTTCATTTGTTTGTATCCTCCTTTATTTTCTTGGGCAGTGGTTTGTAGTTATTGAAGAGGTTTTCCAAGTCTCTTATAAGCTGTATCCCTAGGCATTTTATTCTCTTTGTAGAAATTTTAAATGGGAGCTCACTCATGATTTGGCTCTCTGTTTGTTTATTATTGGTGTATTGCAATGCTTGTGATTTTTGCACATTGATTTTTAATACACTTACAAGCAAAACACAAATGTTAAAATGGTCCTTTGCTCATTAAAAATGGGCCAAGAACATAAACAGACATTTCTCAAAAGAAGACACACATTCAGCCAACAAGTTTATGAAAAAATGCTCAACTTCATCAAATGTTAGAGAAATGCATATCAAAATTAAATTAGAAACCATTTCACACCAGTCAAAACCGTTATTATTAAATTGTAAAAAAAAAATAACAGATGCTAGTAATGTTGCAGAGAAAACAGAACACTTATATACTAGTGGTGGGAGTGTAAATTCATTCAATCTTTATGGAAAGCAGTGTGACAACCACTTAGTGACATAGAAACAGAATTAACATTTCACCCAGCATTCTCATTATTGATTATATGCTCAAAGGAACATAAATTGTTCTATATAAAAATATATCAATGCATATAGTATTAGTCTGTTTTCACACTGCTGATAAAAACATACCCGAGTTTGGCAATTTACAAAAGAAAGAGGTTTAATGGACTTACTGTTCCAAGAGGCTGTAGAGGCCACACAATCATGGCAGAAAGCAAGGAGGAGCAACTTATGTCTTACATGGATGGCAGCAGGCAAAGAGAGAGCTCTGTAGGCAAACTCCCCCATATAAAACCATCAGATGTTCTGAGACTTATTCGCTATCATGAGAACAGCATGGGAAAGACCTGCTCCCATAATTTAATTACCTCTATCAGGTCCCTCCAACTACATGTGGGAATTCAAGATGAGATTTGGGTAGGAGACAGAGCCAAATCATATCATTCTGCCTCCTGGCTCCTCCCAAATCTCATGTCCTCACATTTCAAAACAAATCATGCCTTCCCAACAGTCCCCCAAAGTCTTAACTCATTTCAGCATTAACTCTGAAGTCCATAGCCCAAAGTCCCATCTGAAACAAGGCTAGTCCCTTCAGCCTATGAGCCTGTAAGATCAAAAGCAAGTTAGTTACTTTCTAGATACAATGGGGGTACAGGCATTGGGTAAATACAGTCAGGTCATGCTGATGGAAGAGGTGGATTCCCATGGTCTTCTATGGCTCTCTTCCTGTGGCTTTGCACGGCATAGCTTTCCTCCTGGCTGGCTTCATGGGCTGGTGTGTCTATGGCTTTTCCAGGTGCATGGTGCAAGCTGTCAGTGTATCTATTATTCTGGAGTCTGGAGGTCGGTGGCCCTCTTCTCACAGCTTCAAGGACTGCACCACAGTTGTGACTCCCTGTGGGGGCTCTGACCACACTTTTCCTTTCCACACTACCTTAGCAGAGCTTCTCCATTAATTCCCTGCCCTGCAGAAAACTTCTGCATGGACATCCAGGTATTTTCTTACATCCTCTGAAACCTAAGTGGAGGTTTCCAGACCTAAATTCTTGACTTCTGTGCACCCACAGGCTCAACACCCAATGAAGCTGCCAAGGCTTGGGGTTTGCAGCCTATGAAGCTACAGACTGAACTGTACCTTGCCCCCTTTTAGTCATGGCTGGAGAAGCTGTGATCCAGTGCACCAAATCCTTAGACTGCACACAGCAGAGGGATGCTGGGTCAGACCCATGAAACCATTTTTCCTTCTTGGTCTCAGGGCCAGAGATGGGAGAGGCTGGCAAAAAATTCTCAGACATGCCCTGGAGACATTTTGCACATTGTTTTGGGCATTAACATTCACCCCTCATTACTTAGGCAAATATCTGCAGGCTGCTTGAATTTCTCCTCAGAAAATGGGATTTACTTTTCTATCACATTGTCACATTGCAAATTTCTCAAACTTTAATGCTCTGCTTCCGTTATAAAACTGAATGCCTTTAACAGCACCTATGCCACCTCTTGAATATTTTGCTGCTTAAAATCTTTCTTCCAACTGATACTCTAAATCACTTCTCTCAAGTTGAAAATTCCACAAATCTCTAGGGCAGGGGCAAAATGCTGCCAGACTCTTTCTTAAAACATAACAAGGGGAAGATGGCCGAATAGGAACAGCTCCGGTCTACAGCTCCCAGCGTGAGCGACGCAGAAGACGGGTGATTTCTGCATTTCCATCTGAGGTACCGGGTTCATCTCACTAGGGAGTGCCAGACAGTGGGCGCAGGCCAGTGGGTGCGCGCACCGTGTGCGAGCCAAAGCAGGGCGAGGCATTGCCTCACCTGGGAAGCGCAAGGGGTCAGGGAGTTCCCTTTCTGAGTCAAAGAAAGGGGTGATGGACGCACCTGGAAAATCGGGTCACTCCCACCCGAATGTTGAGCTTTTCAGACCGGCTTAAAAAATCGGTGCACCACGATACTATATCCCACACCTGGCTCGGAGGGTCCTACGCCCACGGAGTCTCGCTGATTGCTAGCACAGCAGTCTGAGATCAAACTGCAAGGCGGCAGCGAGGCTAGGGGAGGGGCGCCCGCCATTGCCCAGGCTTGATTAGGTAAACAAAGCAGCCGGGAAGCTCGAACTGGGTGGAGCCCACCACAGTTCAAGGAGGAGTGCCTGCCTCTGTAGGCTCCACCTCTGGGGGCAGGGCACAGACAAACAAAAAGACAGCAGTAACCTCTGCAGACTTAAATGTCCCTGTCTGACAGCTTTGAAGAGAGCAGTGGTTCTCCCAGCACGCAGCTGGAGAACTGAGAATGGGCAGACTGCCTCCTCAAGTGGGTCCCTGACCCCTGATCCCCGAGCAGCCTAAGTGGGAGGCACCCCCCAGCAGGGGCACACTGACACCTCACACTGCAGGGTATTCCAACAGACCTGCAGCTGAGGGTCCTGTCTGTTAGAAGGAAAACTAACAAACAGAAAGGACATCCACACTGAAAACCCATCTGTACATCACCATCAGCAAAGACCAAAAGTAGATAAAACCACAAAGATGGGGAAAAAACAGAACAGAAAAACTGGAAACTCTAAAACGCAGAGCGCCTCTCCTCCTACAAAGGAAAGCAGTTCCTCACCAGCAATGGAACAAAGCTGGATGGAGAATGATTTTGACGAGCTGAGAGAAGGCTTCAGACGATCAAATTACTCTGAGCTACGGGAGGACATTCAAACCAAAGGCAAAGAAGTTGAAAACTTTGAAAAAAATTTAGAAGAATGTATAACTAGAATAACCAATACGGAGAAGTGCTTAAAGGAGCTGATGCAGCTGAAAACCAAGGTTCGAGAACGACGTGAAGAATGCAGAAGCCTCAGGAGCCGATGCGATCAACTGGAAGAAAGGGTATCAGCAATGGAAGATGAAATGAATGAAATGAAGCGAGAAGCGAAGTTTAGAGAAAAAAGAATAAAAAGAAATGAGCAAAGCCTCCAAGAAATATGGGACTATGTGAAAAGACCAAATCTACGTCTGATTGGTGTACCTGAAAGTGATGCAGAGAATGGAACCAAGTTGGAAAACACTCTGCAGGATATTATCCAGGAGAACTTCCCCAATCTAGCAAGGCAGGCCAACGTACAGATTCAGGAAATACAGAGAATGCCACAAAGATACTCCTCGAGAAGAGCAACTCCAAGACACATAATTGTCAGATTCACCAAAGTGGAAATGAAGGAAAAAATGTTAATGGCAGCCAGAGAGAAAGGTCGGGTTACCCTCAAAGGGAAGCCCATCAGACTAACAGCGGATCTCTCGGCAGAAACCCTACAACCCAGAAGAGAGTGGGGGCCAATATTCAACATTCTTAAAGAAAAGAATTTTCAACCCAGAGTTTCATATCCAGCCAAGCTAAGCTTCATAAGTGAAGGAGAAATAAAATACTTTACAGACAAGCAAATGCTGAAAGATTTTGTCACCACCAGGCCTGCCCTAAAAGAGCTCCTGAAGGAAGCGCTAAACATGGAAAGGAACAACCAGTACCAGCTGCTGCAAAATCATGCCAAAATGTAAAGACCATCGAGACTAGGAAGAAACTGCATCAACTAATGAGCAAAATAACCAGCTAACATCATAATGACAGGATCAAATTCACACATAACAATATTAACTTTAAATGTAAATGGACTAAATGCTCCAATTAAAAGACACAGACTGGCAAGTTGGATAAAGAGTCAAGACCCATCAGTGTGCTGTATTCAGGAAATCCATCTCACGTGCAGAGACACACATAGGCTCAAAATAAAAGGATGGAGGAAGATCTACCAAGCAAATGGAAAACAAAAAAGGCAGGGGTTGCAATCCTAGTCTCTGATAAAACAGACTTTAAACCAAAAAAGATCAAAAGAGACAAAGAAGGCCATTACATAATGGTAAAGGGATCAATTCAACAAGAGGAGCTAACTGTCCTAAATATATATGCACCCAATACAGGAGGACCCAGATTCATAAAGCAAGTCCTGAGTGACCTACAAAGAGACTTAGACTCCCACACAATAATAATGGGAGACTTTAACACCACACTGTCAACATTAGACAGATCAACGAGACAGAAAGTCAAAAAGGATACCCAGGAATTGAACTCAGCTCTGCACCAAGCGGACCTAATAGACGTCTACAGAACTCTCCACCCCAAATCAACAGAATATACATTTTTTTCAGCCCCACACCACACCTATTCCAAAATTGACCACATAGTTGGAAGTAAAGCTCCCCTCAGCAAATGTAAAAGAACAGAAATTATAACAAACTATCTCTCAGATCACAGTGCAATTAAACTAGAACTCAGGATTAAGAATCTCACTCAAAGCCACTCAACTACATGGAAACTGAACAACCTGCTCCTGAATGACTACTGGGTACATAACGAAATGAAGGCAGAAATAAAGATGTTCTTTGAAACCAACGAGAACAAAGACACAACATACCAGAATCTCTGGGATGCATTCAAAGCAGTGTGTAGAGGGAAATTTATAGCACTAAATGCCCACAAGAGAAAGCAGGAAAGATCCAAAATTGACACCTTAACATCACAATTAAAAGAACTAGAAAAGCAAGAGCAAACACATTCAAAAGCTAGCAGAAGGCAAGAAATAACTAAAATCAGAGCAGAACTGAAGGAAATAGAGACACAAAAAACCCTTCAAAAAATCAATGAATCCAGGAGTTGGTTTTTTGAAAGGATCAACAAAATTGATAGACCGCTAGCAAGACTAATAAAGAAAAAAAGAGAGAAGAATCAAATAGACACAATAAAAAATGATAAAAGGTATATCACCACCGATCCCACAGAAATACAAACTACCATCAGAGAATACTACAAACACCTCTACTTAAATAAACTAGAAAATCTAGAAGAAATGGATACATTCCTCGACACATACACTCTCCCAAGACTAAACCAGGAAGAAGTTGAATCTCTGAATAGACCAATAACAGGAGCTGAAATTGTGGCAATAATCAATAGTTTACCCACCAAAAAGAGTCCAGGACCAGATGGATTCACAGCCGAATTCTACCAGAGGTACAAGGAGGAACTGGTACCATTCCTTCTGAAGTTATTCCAATCAATAGAAAAAGAGGGAATCCTCCCTAACTCATTTTATGAGGCCAGCATCATTCTGAAACCAAAGCCGGGCAGAGACACAACCAAAAAAGAGAATTTTAGACCAATATCCTTGATGAACATTGATGCAAAAATCCTCAATAAAATACTGGCAAACCGAATCCAGCAGCACATCAAAAAGCTTATCCACCATGATCAAGTGGGGTTCATCCCTGGGATGTAAGGCTGGTTCAATATACGCAAATCAATAAATGTAATCCAGCATATAAACAGAGCCAAAGACAAAAACCACATGATTATCTCAATAGATGCAGAAAAAGCCTTTGACAAAATTCAACAACTTTCATGCTAAAAACTCTCAATAAATTAGGTATTGATGGGACGTATTTCAAAATAATAAGAGCTATCTATGACAAACCCACAGCCAATATCCTACTGAATGGGCAAAAACTGGAAGCATTCCCTTTGAAAACTGGCACAAGACAGGGATGCCCTCTCTCACCACTCCTATTCAACATAGTGTTGGAAGTTCTGGCCAGGACAATGAGGCAGGAGAAGGAAATAAAGGGTATTCAATTAGGAAAATAGGAAGTCAAATTGTCCCTGTTTGCAGACGACGTGATTGTTTATCTAGAAAACCCCATCGTCTCAGCCCCAAATCTCCTTAAGCTGATAAGCAACTTCCGCAAAGTCTCAGGATACAAAATCAATGTACAAAAATCACAAGCATTCCTATACACCAACAACAGACAAACAGAGAGCCAAATCATGAGTGAACTCCCATTCACAATTGCTTCAAAGAGAATAAAATACCTAGGAATCCAACTTACAGGGGATGTGAAGGACCTCTTCAAGGAGAACTACAAACCACTTCTCAAGGTAATAAAAGAGGACACAAACAAATGGAAGAACATTCCATGCTCATGGGTAGGAAGAATCAATATCGTGAAAATGGCCATACTGCCCAAGGTAATTTACAGATTCAATGCCATCCCCATCAAGCTACCAATGACTTTCTTCACAGAATTGGAAAAAACTACTTTAAAGTTCATATGGAACCAAAAAACAGCCCGCATTGCCAAGTCAATCCTAAGCCAAAAGAACAAAGCTGGAGGCATCACACTACCTGACTTCAAACTATACTACAAGGCTACAGTAACCAAAACAGCATGGTACTGGTACCAAAACAGAGATACAGATCAATGGAACAGAACAGAGCCCTCAGAAATAATGCCGCTTACCTACAACTATCTGATCTTTGACAAACCTGAGAAAAACAAGCAATGGGGAAAGGATTCCCTATTTAATAAATGGTGCTGGGAAAACTGGCTAGCCATATGTAGAAAGCTGAAACTGGATCCCTTCCTTACCCCTTATACAAAAATCAATTCAAGATGGATTAAAGATTTAAACGTTAGACCTAAAACCATAAGAACCCTAGAAGAAAACCTAGGCATTACCATTCAGGACATAGGCGTGGGCAAGGACTTCATGTCCAAAACACCAAAAGCAATGGCAACAAAAGCCAAAATTGACAAATGGGATCTAATTAAACTAAAGAGCTTCTGCACAACAAAAGAAACTACCATCAGAGTGAACAGGCAACCTACAACATGGGAGAAAATTTTCGCAACCTACTCATCTGACAAAGGACTAATATCCAGAATCTACAATGAACTCAAACAAATTTACAAGAAAAAAACAAACAACCCCATCAAAAAGTGGGCGAAGGACATGAACAGACACTTCTGAAAAGAAGACATTTATGCAGCCAAAAAACACATGAAAAAATGCTCATAATCACTGGCCATCAGAAAAATGCAAATCAAAACCACTATGAGATATCATCTCACACCAGTTAGAATGGCAATCATTAAAAAGTCAGGAAACAACAGGTGCTGGAGAGGATGTGGAGAAATAGGAACACTTTTACACTGTTGGTGGGACTGTAAACTAGTTCAACCATTGTGGAAGTCAGTGTGGCGATTCCTCAGGGATCTAGAACTAGAAATACCATTTGACCCAGCCATCCCATTACTGGGTATATACCCAAATGACTATAAATCATGCTGCTATAAAGACACATGCACACGTAAGTTTATTGTGGCATTATTCACAATAGCAAAGACTTGGAAGCAACCCAAATGTCCAACAATGATAGACTGGATTAAGAAAATGTGTCACATATACACCATGGAATACTATGCGGCCATAAAAAATGATGAGTTCATGTCCTTTGTAGGGACATGGATGAAATTGGAAACCATCATTCTCAGTAAACTATCGCAAGAACAAAAAGCAAACACCGCATATTCTCACTCATAGGTGGGAATTGAACAATGAGATCACATGGACACAGGAAGGGGAATATCGCACTCTGGGGACTGTGGTGGGGAGGGGGGAGGGGGGAGGGATAGCATTGGGAGATATACCTAATGCTAGATGATGAGTTAGTGGGTGCAGCGCACCAGCATGGCACATGTATACATATGTAACTAACCTGCACAATGTGCACATGTACCCTAAAACTTAAAGTATAATTAAAAATTAAAATAAAAAAAAAGAAAACATAACAAGGGTTGCCATTTCTCCAGTTCCCAACAAGTTCCTCATCTCCATCTGTGACCACCTCAGCATGGATTTCATTGGCCATACCATTATCCATATTTTAGTCAAAGCCATTCAACAAGTCTTTAGAAAAATTCCAATCTTGTCCACATTTTCCTGTCTTCTTCCAAACCTTCAAAACTCTTTCAACCTCTGTCCGTTACCCAGTTTGAAAGTCCCTTCCTTATTTTCTGGTATCTTTTCAGCAGTGCCCCACTCTACTGGTACCAATTTACTGTATTAGTCAATTTTCACACTGCTGATAAAGACATACCCAAGACTGGGCAATTTACTAAAGAAAGGTTTAATGGACTTACAGTTTCCAGTGGCTGGGGAGGCCTCACAATCATGGTAGAAGGCAAAGAGAAACAAGTCATGTCTTACATGAATGGTAGCAGGGAAAGAGAGAGCTTGTGCAGGCAAACTCCCCTTATAATACCATCAAAAATTGTGAGTCTTATTCACAATCAAGAAAACAGCATGGGAAGACCTAGTCAATCATTCAGTTACCTTTCACTCATTTGTCCCACAACACCTATGAATTCAAGATGAGATCCGTGTGGGGTCACAGACAAACCATATCACATATTTTCATTATAGCAATATTTACAGTAGCAAAGATGTAGAATCAAACTAAATGCTCACCAACAGTAGACTGGATTTTTAAAATTTGGTACATGTACACCACAGAATGCTATGCAGTAATAAAAACATTGAGACCATGTCCTTTGCACATGATGGACCCATGTGCAAAGCACCATGGATAGACCCAGAGGCCATTATCATAAGCAAACTAGAACAAATACTACATGTTCTTACTTATAAGTGGGAGATAAGACTGGTTGTTCAGGCTAAACCAGAAGAACCTATCATCTTTGCCTATCATCTTTCTGCAATTATAATTCAATGTATGTTAGAATTTTGCACTGTGAACTTTATAGTTCTTTTAATGCCATTTTCTGCATTTACTTTATTGCTCTCTGCTTTGTTCTGCATTTTTTCTTATAATCTTTCCTCTAATTGACTATTTCTCTCATTAACTGTTTCTGATCTTCTGTTACATCCAACCATTGAGTTCTAAATTGTGTTTATTTTATGTTTTAGTTTTCAAATTTAGTTGGTTCAATGTATTATGCATCTTGTGTTTTAATTATTTCCATACACGAGGCATATTTTTAAATGCTTGTTTTTCATTATTTGAATAATCTATATTCATTTTATTTTGCTTTTGCCTTATGATCAGGCCTTGTCTTCTCCTATACTTTGTTATTTTTTAGTGCTGCATTTTGCATATAAAAATTGTAAGGCATATTAAGACTTTTATTTTGTTGGTTTTCTTTAAAAGAGGATTGAATATTTTTCTAGCCAGCAGCTAAGATTGAAGATATAAAAATCCCAGACAATATTAATCCAATGAAGAAATGAGATAACCTAAGCTGGGCTTGAGTTGCTTTGCATACTATTCCATTGTCGATTCATCCCTACTCCTTTGTCTATTCATCACTACTCCAAGATTAAAGTCCTCTGTAGTCTCAAATGAAAGCCTCGTTGTTTACAAAGGACTCTTTTCGTTGGTAGACTTTGAATTTCACTTATTCTTCAGGGAACAGCATCAATATAAAGTTCATCCCACTTTTCAGGCTTTCATTTGTGGCTTTAGGTTTACTCTGCACTCTTAAAGAACCCAAAGGCAGGGTTTAGCACTCTGGCTTTTCTTTGAAATGTTATCACCAAAAATTCTTTACTTATTAAAATATTTAAATGCTTTAAAGTGCATGTATTTCATATTTTTCTAGCTCTTCTACTTTTTCTTATTTTAAATTTGGTGTAAAACAAGCGACTTCTGCTTTTTTTAGAAGATGAATATATATTGTATCTATATTTTACTGTCTGCTTTGGAAATAAATGTGGGTTATAGTGAATTACTGTAGACTATGGCATATTTTGAGGCAACATCTGCATCAGTTAATCAGTTAATGTGTTTAATGTATTTTTTCAATAGAGCATATAAATTCAAATTCTGGACTGTTGTAATCATCATCTGAGCTAGCAAACACTTTTGCCTCATTCAGGAAAATGGAAAGCATTAGTAGTTCTTTGACTTCAGCTGGAAGGGACATAGAGGATTATGCCTTCCTTGTATATTAGTTCTCCATCTTGGAGTCATAATTTAGTGCATAGTACCTTTGCTCACATCAGATCATTATTCACAATTAAAGATATGTTTGTGCATCTTTTACCACTTACTAATAGGAGAAAATAGCATCTTGATGTGCCCTTTAAATCTTAGAAGTGATCCAAATTGCATTTTGGGTGGCTAGATTTAATCAATTTATTAGGCAAGTTGAAAACTGCCAACTTTTAGTGGAGGCCATTACATGATAAATCAAGTTAAGTGGTGCCTATTACATGATAAATATCTTTAGCTGGTTCAGGTAAGTATTTATGAGACTCTATATGTAAGGCCCTTATGACACAGAAGTTCCAGTATTTAACTAAAAATATAGTGAAGTAAATGTACTCAGTGGAGCCAATGACAAGCCAATTTATGGAAAGAGCAATGTAAATCCTTAGGGAATGATGTTCTTGTTGGAAAATTACAATTTCTTTCTTGTAAAAATAGTTATTGAATTAATATTGGACTAAAATTAAGGGATCTAATTAATGGACTACATATCATTATGGTTTCATTTGACACAAATTCAGGCCATGATCAAAATCCTGTAGTCTAACTAAAATTGCAGAACTGTGACTACCTGTTTTTCCAATAAGTAGAACATCAACTTTATTCCAAGGATCTCTGCCTTTGAGCTTCAGGGCTTCTTGGGCACAGACTCCTAATAGCAAAGGGAAGGCGGCTCTTTGCTGGTTTTATAATTGGGTAAGTAAATATCAGTCTGGTTCATTCTGGCTGAATGAATGATTTGCTTTCCATAAATATTTCATAATATGAAAGTCATATTTATTTTTCCATTTACATTAGAATTTGCTTATTTACATTACAGACTTTACACATTACTTGGCATTCAGCTAGTCTTCCTTGGCAAGAGCCAAGTCCTTTTTCTTAGAGATTGTTGTAGGGAAAAATGTGTTTGGAGAGATAACTTCATTTGAATTTGTTCTGAATATCCTAAGTAATCTATATTGACCTCTTTAATTTAAAATAGTGATGATGTAAATGTCATAGACTGTGTCTACACACATAAATTGAAGAATTATTTTCCTGGTAGGAAAATTCAACTGATATCTGAAGAGTTAAACTCCCTGCAAAGATAAAGTATGCCTTCACTTGGTATCTAGTTCTTTAGGTGTGATGTTTTCTTGTTATATCCACCATTGCTTGTAGTAATTTATGAAAGGTCTCAATTTCCTGGAATGAGATTGGGTAGATATGGAAAACTGCATTTAATTAGGAAAGAAGTGTCTTAGGGATGTGCTATTTGAATGACTGAAAGGTTTAATTTAAGCAGAACTCTTCAACCTTTTAGTCATTCAAAGAGCTTATTTCGAAGACCACTTCTTTCCTATTTAAAAGCAGGAGAAAACTCTGTCATTGACTTTTTTGCAAAGTTAATTCCCTGCATTTTCCTTGCTAGCTACAGAGCTTAATAGCTAGGCACATGAGAGTTATCATAAATCCTCAATCATAGTAATGTACTTATGGGTGCTTCACTATAATTGAATGAGAAGAGAAATATTCAGGTAATGAATTTTAGTGTTGCTAAATATTGTGTTTATTTGTGCCACTAAATAATGAACTCATCCAGGTTAATTTCCACCTGTTATGTCAATTTTTGTAAGTCATGCAAATGCTGAATATTTGTTTTTCTATGAAGAAATTTTTTCAGCAGGTGAGAATATTCAACTACCTTTATACAGTAAATATTGAGATTATGTTTAAGCATCTTTATATTTTTGGCACCTGCTTTGAATACTTTTATACTTTTCTGAAAGACTGAAATAATGAGAAACCTGTGTGAAAATACAGAAACTAGAAACTAAATCTATTTTTAGATCCATGGATAAACCATTGATTTTCATGTTTTATGATCACTCATAGATGCAGGAAATATCTACAGTAACCCTCAGTAAAAGATGCATTGATTTTTTTGACCAAGGACAAAGCTCATGGTGTGAATTCTTGAAATCACCGACAGGGATATTCATTAAAAATTCCTTTGATATGTTTAAATGCAGCTAATGTTTTAACTATTACATGTTTTCATTGGAGGAATTCTAATTGAGAAAATTAAGCTAGCAAAACACAGACCTTAAGGGAGTATACAAAGTATATTTGGTTTTAGAATGCAGTCTGATAGGCATTTATTTTCCATTTTGCCATTAAGTAGAGAAATATGTTCCATGTTACATCCGTAATAAATAGACAGATTTATCATCTTAATTTATAGGATATAATATTTTACATGAAATGTTAATAAAGAATTACTTTTAGATATATTTGATTAAATAATTTAAAATTGCATATCATGACAAATGTGTTAGTGTGTAAAGGAATCAGTGACTATTAGGTTCTGGAAGCATAATACGATTTCTGTTTTTTAATGAACTTTCCATTCATATCCTTTTCTTTTCTTTATCATACTTTAAGTTCTAGGGTACATGTGCACAACATGCAGGTTTGTTACATATGTATACATGTGCCATGTTGGTTTGCTGCACCCATTAATTCATTATTTACATTAGGTATTTCTCCTAATGCCATCCCTCCCCCATCTGCCCACCCCATGACAGGCCCCAATGTGTGATGTTCCCCACCCTGTGTCCAAGTGTTCTCATTGTTCAATTCCCACCTATGAGTGAGAACATGCAGTGTTTGGTTTTTTGTCCTTGAGATAGTTTTTTCAGAATGATGGTTTCCAGCTTCATCCATGTCCCTACAAAGGACATGAACTGATCTTTTTATGGCTGCCTAGTATTCCATGGTGTATATGTGCCACATTTTCTTAATCAAGCCTATCATTAACGGACATTTGGTTTGGGTCCAAGTCTTTGCTATTGTGAATAGTGCCACAGTAAACATACGTGTGTATGTGTCTTTATAGTAGCATGATTTATAATCCCTTGGGTATACACTCAGTAATGGTATCCTTGGGTCAAGTGGTATTTCTAGTTCTAGATCATTGAGGAATCACCACACTGTCTTCCACAGTGGTTGAACTAGTTTACAGTCCCACCAACAGTGTAAAAGTGTTCCTATTTCTCCACATCCTCTCCAGCACCTGTTGTTTCCTGACTTTTTAATGATCACCATTCTAACTGGTGTGAGATGGTATCTCATTGTGGTTTTGATTTGCATTTTTCTCATGACCAGTGATGATAAGCATTTTTTCATGTGTCTGTTGTCTGCATAAATGTCTTCTTTTGAAAATTGTCTGTTCATATCCTTTGCCCACTTTAATGGGGTTGTCTGTTTTTTTCTTGTAAATTTGTTTAAGTTCTTTGTAGATTCTGGATATTAGCCCTTGGTCAGATAGGTAGATCATAAAAATTTTCTCCCATTCTGTAGGTTGCCTGTTAAATCTGATGGCAGTTTCTTTTGCTGTGCAGAAGCTCTTGAGTTTAATTAGATCCCATTTGTCAATTTTGGCTTTTGTTGCCATTGCTTTTGGTGTTTTAGTCATGAAGTCCTTGCCCATGCCTATGGCCTGAATGGTACTGCCTAGGTTTTCTTCTAGGGTTTTTATGGTTTTAGGTCTAACATTTAAGTCTTTAATCCATCTTGAATTAATTTTTGTATAAGGTGTAAGGAAGGGATCCAGTTTCAGCTTTCTACATATGGCTAGCCAGTTTTCCCAGCACCATTTATTAACTAGGGAATCCTTTCTCCATCTCTTGTTTTTGTCAGATTTGCCAAAGATCAGATGGTTGTAGATGTGAGGAGTTATTTCTGAGGTCTCTGTTGTGTTCAATTGGTCTATATCTCTGTTTTCATACCAGTACCATGCTGTTTTGGTTACTGTAGGCTTGTAGTATAGTTTGAAGTCAGGTAGAATGATGCCTCCAGCTTTGTGGTTTTTGCTTAGGATTGTCTTGGCAATGCGGGCTGTTTTTTGGCTCCATATTAACTTTTTCCAATTCTGTGAAGAAAGTCATTGGTAGCTTGATGGGGATGGCATTGAATATATAAATTACCTTGGGCAGCATGGCCATTTTCACAATATTGATTCTTCCTATCCATGAGCATGGAATGTTCTTCCATTTGTTTGTGTCCTCTTTTATTTCATTGAGCAGTGGATTGTAGTTCTCCTTGAAGAGGTCCTTCACATCACTGATAACTTGGATTCCTAGGTATTTTATTATCTTTGTAGCAAATGTGAATGGGAGTCTGTTATTGGTGTATAAGAATGCTTGTGATTTTCACACATTGATTTTTTATCCTGAGACTTTGCTGAAGTTGCTGTTCAGTTTAAGGAGATTTTGGGCTGAGACAATGGGGTTTTCTAAATATACAATCATGTCATCTGTAAACAGGGACTATTGGACTTCCTCTTTTCCTAATTGAATATCTTTTATTTCTTTCTGTTGCCTGATTGCCCTGGCCAGAACTTCCAACACTATGTTGAATAGGAGTGGTGAAAGAGGACATCCCTGTCTTGTGCCTGTTTTCAAAGGTAATGTTTCCAGCTGTTGCCCATCAAGATACATTACATTACAGTTAAATTATTACTCATGTATAATTAAATCAATAATTCCTAAGACATACAATTTTATTGCATGTATGCCCCTCAAAGTGTTCATGAGGTCAATTGTCTTATTCATTTAATCCTGGACTATGTCTATAAATCATATCAAGTTGACAAAGATCTGAATGTTTTATTCTGATCCAGTGTTCACAGTAGAGCGTTCAATGTCACTAGTAATAGCTATCAGTTCATTGAGCCTTTATCAGGTGCCAGCCAGTGATCTAGACACTTTATTTGTTGTAATACAATAAAAACTATAAGAGGTAAGGACTATTGGTATCCCCATTCTATAAATGATGAAAGTGAGGCACAAAGAGTTTCACTAAGTGGCCCAAAGTCACATAGTAATTGGTGAAGCTGGGATTGCAGCAGAGGCAGTGTGGCTCCAGGGTCCACAGTATTTACCACAGTGCTCTGTTCTCTCTCCAAAGAAGCCTTGAATCTTAAATAGCTACACAGTGCTTGAGAAACATATAATCATTATTTGCTCACTGTATTTGTCAAATCTCACATATAAAGGCTAACATCTTTCATGTAACTGTCATAAGCTTGAAAATTGTTATTTAATAATAAAAATATGAAAAATGAAAAAATGTCAGAAGAATAGAATAATGTAGGGCTGCACTAATAGTGTCCTAGGTAATTTGACTGGGAGGATACTGCATTCATCTAGTTCAATCCCACTGTTTTCCAATTAGCAAACTGAGACATATTGGTAATTACTCTTAAATAGTTGAAATTTGCTCATTCAAAAAATAAAACTAATTATGTATTGGATTTAAATCCACCACTTCCTCTTGGTTTTGTGTTTGTTTATGTTATGTATAATTAATATTCATATAATTTAATCCTGTATTTCTTCTTTTAGTTAGTCTTCCTTCTTTCCTGCATTTCCTTTTTTCCATATCAGAGCTTTTTCCTTCTTTCGGAAGATCATTCTTTAGAGTTCTGATTCTATAGTTTGTGGTTGGTTCCAGAGTCTCTAAGTATTCTTTTTTTAATTAGTCAGAAAACTCTGCATTTTACATTCACTTCTGTGAGATTTTAAATGGATTCTGTGTTGACATTTATATTCATTTAGCACTGTGGAGATGTATTTCCTTTGTCTTCGGTTTTCACTGCTTCTTTAAGAAATAGTTTGTCAGTCTTATTATTTTCTTTTCTTTCTTTCTTCTTTTCTTTTTTGAGGGGATGAGGGGGCAGGGACATGCTCTGTCACCCAGGCTATAGGACAGTGGTAATATCTCCCCTCACTGCAACCTCCACCACCCAAGTTCAAGCAATTCTCATGCCTCAGCCTCCTGAGTAGTTGAGATTACAGGCGCCTGCCACCACACCTGGCTAATTTTTGTATTTTTAGTAGAGATGGGATTTCACTATGTTGGTCAGTCTGTTCTCAAACTCCTGGCCTCAAGTGATCCACCCACCTTGGCCTCCCAATATGCTGGGATTACAGGCATGAGGCACTGTGCCCGGCCTTATTATTATTTTCTTGAATGAGGTATGTTTTTAAAATTTTTGTCTGTATTTTGCTTTTATTCTGCTATATCTTTTCTGTTTATCCTTCTTAAACAAATTATTCTTTTTAAAATTCATTCTTCATTAAATTCTTAACACTTTATAAATTCACAGCTTAATATCTTTCAGTAGTTTTAGAGAATTTTGAGCTATGTCTCTTCAAATATTTTGCCTACCTGATTCTCTTTCTCTTCTTTTTCTGGAATTGTAATTTAATTAAAAGTATGTCAGAGTTTTGCATTGTGTCCTTTATATCTCTTTTATACTACTTTCTGCATTTGCTTTTTTTTGCACTCCACTTTGGTCTGCATATTTTCTTCTAATATTTCTTGCAATGTATTAATTCTCTATTTTTTTGTCTCTAATTTGATGTTAAATCCAACCATTGAATTTTTAACTTTTTATTATGTATTTTAGTTCTTCAATTTACTTGGTTTATTTTATGATCTATCTAGTGTTTTAATATTTGTACATACTAAGCTTATTTTAAAATGCTTATTTTTCATTATCTGGAAAAGCTACATTTGTTTTTATTGCACTTGCCTTTCCATCAGGCCATGTCTTCTATACTTTGTTACTTTTTTTGAGTGCCTAATTTTGCATATGAAAAGTTAAGGGAGCAATTCCTTTTTTTTCTCTAAGAGAGAATTTCCTGTATTTCTACTCGAGAGTTGAGATTGGAGAAGTAAAAAAATTATTAGATAGTCTTAATCCACTCAAGGTATTAGATGATGCAAGCTGGACTTCAGTTCCTTTGAAGACTGCCCCATTGTCTGTGCATTCCTAATCCAAGAGTAAATTCTCTTGTGGTCTCAAAAGAAAGCCTTGCTATTTACAAAAGACTCTTTTCCTTGGTAGACCTTCAATGTTACATGATGTCCTTTAGGGTAAAGCATCTATGGAAAGTTTCACCCAACTTTTCAGGCTTTCATTTATGACTTTTAGAAGTATTTCATGCTTTTGGAGGAAGGGACTCCAAATTTGGGTTTCTGCTCTTCAGCTTTCCTTTTCTTTTTTGAGACAGGGTCTTTCTATGTTGCCCAAGCTGGACTCAAACTACTGGGCTCAAGGGATTCTCCCACCTCAGTCTTAAAAATAGCTGGGACTACATAATATGCTGATATGGTTTTGCTGTGTCCCTTCCCAAGTCTCATCTTAAATTGTAATCCCTGTAATGCCCACATGTCGTGGGAGGGACCAGGTAGGTGGGAGGTAATTGAGGTAATTGAATTATGGGGATGGTTTCCCCCCATGCTGTTCTCATAATCCTGACTGAGTTCCCATGAGTTCTGATGGTTTTATAAGTGTCTGGCATTTCCCCTGCTGGCACTCATTCTCTCTCCTGCTGCCCTGTGAAGAGGCATGATTGTAAATTCCTTGAGGCCTCCCCAGCCATGTAGATCTGTGAGTCAATTAAGCCTCTTTTCTCTATAAATTACCCAGTCTCAGGTATTTCCTTATAGCAATGTGAGAATGAACTAAGAAACATGTATTTCTCCTTTTAAATAAATAAATAAATATATATTGTATCTATATGTAACTTTCTAGTTTGGTAATAGCTATGGATTGCAATGAATTGCTATAGACTATGGCATATTAACATTAGTTAATATTTTTATGTACTTTTTATTATTGAAGCAAATAAATTCAGATTCTGGGCTGTCATAGGCATCATCTGATCTGAAAAATGCTTGTACATCACTCAGAGAAGTGGAAAGCGTTAGTAGTTATTTGAATTAAGCTAGAAGGGACATAGATAATTATGGCTTATTTTTATATTAGTTCTCCATCTTGAGGTCAAAATTTAATTCACAGTACATTTGGTCATATCTGATAGTTTTTCAGAATTAAGTATATGTTTGTGCATCCTTTACCACTTACCAGTAGGAGAGCACAATGCTTATAGACATGATTTTCAAATTTTAGAAGTGATACATAATACATTTGGGGTAGATGAATTTAATCAATTTATTAGGTAAGTTGAAAATGACCAATTTTAGTGTAGCCCATTACATGATAAACTCCTTAGCTGGTTCAGATAAGTATTTATGTGACTCTTTATCTAAGGCTTTTATGATACAGAAGATCCAATATTTAACTAAACATGTGATGCAATGAAGGTGTTCCATGGAGCCAATGGTAAGCTAAGTCATCAGAAATAGCAGTGGAAGCCCAAAGCACTGCTCCCTTGCAGGCTAATACGAATTTCTTTATTGTAGAAGTAGTTATTGAATTGATATTGGAATTGATATTGGAATTCCAATATCATTGGAATTGATAATGGAATTCCAATATCATTGGAATTGATAATGGATTGAATGAATCCTACAGATCATTATGGTTATATGTGACATCGATTCAGGACTTGATCAAAGCCTGTATTCTAACCTGAAACTGCAGAACTATGATTACCTACTTTTTCAAGAATCAGAATGTCAGCTTCCTTTCTTAGTCTCTCTGCCTCTGAGCCTCAGCACTACTTGGGCATAGAATTTCATGAAATATGCTTAGGGAAGAGGACATGGGGCTGGTTCCCCCTTCATTCTGGATGAAATATTACTTGCTTTAGCTCAGTATTTCATGATGTGAAACTCATAGATTATTGTTGAATTTATTTTAGAATTTTTTTTTTCACATTAAAGGCTTTTCACATTACTTGGCATTTAGCTACTCTTCCGTGGTGAGACACAAGTCTTTTTCCTCTAGGGATTTTCTAAGGGGAAGAAAAGTGTTCAGAGAGATTACTTCATTTGAATTTATTCCAAATATTCAAATTAACTAATCTATAACAGCCTTACTGACTCTTTTATTTAAAATACTGATGATGTAAAAGTCATATATCATTTCTACCCATAAATGGAATAATTATTTTCCTGATAGAATAACCCAGCAGGTATCTGAAGAGTTAAATTTCTGCCCAAGGTAGAGTATGACTTCAGTTGGTATCTAGTCCTCTAGGTGTGATGTTTTCTTGTCATATTCTCCATTTATTTGCAAAAATTTGTGAAAGTTGTCAAGTAACTGGGATGAGGTAGGGTCAAGTAACTGGGATGAGGTAGGGGAGATACAGGGACATGTTTTTAATTACGAAAGAAGTGAACTTCGGGGTATGCTGTTTGAATGATATCTGAATGACCAAAAGACTGAAGAGTTTGGCTTCTGCCTGTGAGAAAGCTCTGTCATCGGTTTTTCCATGGAGTTAAATTTCAGCATTTTCTTTGCTAGGTACAAAGCATAATAGCTGGGGACATGAATGTTATCATAAGTCCTCAATCACAGTAAAGTACTTATGGTTGCTTTGCCATAATTGAGGAAACTTTCACGTAACAAATTTTAGCGTTGGTACATGTTTGTTTGGTTGTGTCACAAAATAAGGGGCTTTTCCAGGTTAATTTCCACCAATTAGGTCAAATTTTACATAGTCAGGGAAATATAATAGCTTTGTTTTTCTATGAAGAAATTTTCCAGGAGGTGAGAGTATTCAACTACATTTGTACATTATATTTAAGCATCTTTACATTTTCATCTTCTGCTTTGGATAGTGCCATACTTCTCTAACAACTGAGATAATGAGAAGCCTGCGTGGAACTGTGGAAACTGTAGCCAGCAGGAACTAGTTCAAAATTCATGGATCAGCCATGTATATTCCTGTGCTTTATGATCACACATAGATGCCTGAGGCATCTACTTTAACGTTCACTGAAAGAAGCGTTGCTTTTCTGGACCAAAATGTGAGTATTTGAAATCACTGACAAGAGATATAGATTGAAAATTCCTGTCCGGGCGCAGTGGCTCACGCCTGTAATCCCAGCACTTTGGGAGGCCAAGGCGGGCGGATCACGAGGTCAGGAGATGGAGACCATCCTGATTAACACAGTGAAACCCTGTCTCTACTAAAAAGTAGAAAAAAATAGCCGGGTGTGGTGATGGGCGTCTGTAGTTCCAGCTGTTCGGGAGGCTGAGGCAGGAGAATGGCGTGAACCCGGAAGGCGGAGCTTGCAGTGAGCCGAGATCGTGCCACTGCACTCCAGCCTGGGAGACAGAGTGAGACTCCCTCTCAAAAAAAAAAAAAAAAAAAATCCTGTGATATGTTGAAATGCAGCTAATGTCTTAAATACCATATGATTTTTTTGCAGGAATTCTAATTGGGAAAATAAAGCTAGCAAACCTGAAAATTTTTCAGAATATGCAATGTATATTTGGTTTTATAATACATAGCCCAATTTGTTTTCCTTTTCTATTTGCCAAATAAAAAGAAAAACATGTTTTATATTTCATGTATAATAGACCAATAGATTTATAATCATAATCTTAGTTTATGGGATGTTATAATTTATATAATATGTTAATAAAAGTGTACAATTGCTCAAATATATTGATTAGAGAGTTTAAAATTGCAGATTATGTCAAGTGTGTTAGAGTGTGAAGGAACCAATGCCTGTTATGTTCTGGAAGCGCAATATGGGTTTCTACTTATAAATCTAAAAATAATCCCAGCAAACATACTCATAGATAAATATGCTCAGGAAAGTATCTAGTCTACTGTCATTTAAATAGATTTATAAAACTGTGACTAAGTCACCCCAGGGACCCACAGGAGGTTGCACTTCCTGTATTTCATCACTAAAGAATCTTTCTGAAGAAGATTGTAAAAGAATACCAGCCTCACTTAACTATCCCATTAACCTTCTTACAGCTTGTGGATACTCATTTATTAACTACAGTTCTCTGTTCTCTGATTTTAGCCTTCTTTTCATTTCCTGAGCTCTCCCAAATGGTGGGTCCATTTTTTTTTTTTTTTTTTTTTTTACTATAATTCTGCTTGTTTCTTGTCAAGCTACATTCCATCACAGGTAAAATTACTACTCAAATAATTAAATCATTATTTTGTAAGACATACAATTTTATTGTGTGCTTCCAAAAGGCTTTCCTGAAATATAGGTATCCTATCCCTTTTTTCCTGGGCTATGTCTATAAATCTTTTCAAGTTGACAAAGATCTGCATATTTGTTCTGATTCTATGTTCACAGTGAATCACTGAAGAACACTCATAATAGCTATCATTTATTGAGCCCTTATCAGGTGCCAGCCAGTGTTCTTGGCACTTTGCTTTGTTGTAATAAAACAACAACTCTAAGAGGTAAGGACTGTTGTTATCTCCATTCTAAAAATGATAAAACTAAGGCACAGAGAGTTTTAGTAAGTGCCCCAAAGTCACATGGTAAGCGGTAGTGGTGAAGCTGGGATTGCAGCAGAGGCAGTGTGGCTCCAGGGTCCACATTATTAACCACAGTGCTGCACCCTCTCTCCAAATAAGTCTTGGTTCTTAAATAGGGACACACTGAGCAGAAAACTTATAGTCATTATTTGCTCATTGTATTTATGAAATCCCATGTACCACAGGCTAACATTTTTCAAGTAAGTATAATATGCTTGGTAATTACTTCATTATAAAAATATGAAAAATAAAAAATTGTCAGCAGAATAGTATAAGGTAAGGCTGCACTAATAAGTACAGACTTAATTATAATTATTATAATTAATAAGTATAAGGTAGGGCTGCACTATCATAGGTAGTTTGACTGGAAAGGATTCTGAGTTCATCTAGTTCAATCCCATCGCTTTCCAGTGAGCAAATTGAGACAAATGTGTAATTACACTTAGAAAATGACTCAAACACTTTGGGAGACGGAGACAGGTGGATCACGAGGTCAGGAGATCAAGACCATCCTGACTAACATGATGAAACCCTGTCTCTACTAAAGATACAAAAATTAGCTGAGTATGGTGGCACGCACCTGTAGTCCTAGCTACTCAGGAGGCTGAGGCAGGAAAATCACTTGAACCCACGAGGTGGAGGTTGTAGTGAGCCAAGATCATACCACTGCACTCCAGCCTGGATGACAGAGCGAGACTCCATCTCAAAAAAAAAAAGGAAAGAAAATGATTGAACCCATGCTTTCTTACATTGAACTTGGAATTTCTCCTTCAGTATTTTTTCTTTTTTAGTCTGGATGCTGAGGTTGTATTTCTGAGCACTCTTAGTACCTGAACAACATTATAAATAAAACTATGTTTCACCATTTTTTACCTCTCTCTTCATTGTATATTTTCTCCTCTCTCACTATCCAGCTCACTGCATGAGTTCTGCCAAAAAAGCAAACAAAAAAACCCCTCTAGTTGCTGATGTAGTGGCTAGTGACAGGGATGAGTTAGTTTAGTTCAGTTTAAACTATGCTGAAATTAGAATAGTAAATGTGTTTGGATTGTGGTATAGGCAAGGATGTAATGGAAAGAATTGCAACTCCCTAGAACTCGAACAGTCAGAGATTTCGTGGTTATTTATACTGGTAAAAGTCCAGTCTCTTGAAATTTAATGAGAGATTAAAGAAAACTGTTTATTTTTTTTGAGACATGGAGGTCTGAATGTTTAACAGTGGAATGTTATAGTACTATGTGAGATATTTCAGAAGATGGTTAATTTTGTTGCTACACAGGTCATATTGTAAAGTCCCTGCAACTACTACAAATGTGAAGGACTGAATCTATGCTAATTTAGTTATTGCAAGTTTATAACTTTTTTTATTATACTTTAAGTTTCAGGGTACATGTGCACAACGTGCAGGTTAGCTACATATGTATACATGTGCCATGTTGGTGTGCTGCACTCATTAACTCATAACAAGTTTATAAGAGTAAGTTTCTTGAGAGTGGGAAACAGTTCCCTGTCCATCAAAGCTGATTGGGGTGCAAAAAAGTAATATGTTTTAAATAAGAAGTTATTAAAGTATGAATGATAGTTGCACTTTTAACTATTTTCCTGTACAGAATACCCACTAAGACTTAGAGTTAGATCATTTACCTGTTGGCTGAAAACAAAATCTTCTGAGGGATATAGAATTTTCAAGGGAAGGCCTATTGGACAGTTTGGATGAGGAACTCAATAGAGACTTAGTAAACGTTTATTTAGTATAAATGACCGTGGAAGATATAACGATGTAGATGTGCTCTGTGACATAATGGATGTATTTATTTTTCTCTTCACTATTTCATTACAGTCCCTGTTCTCCTGAGCTCTCATTTCTGATATAAGCTTGAAAGAAGAGTAAATGAGACCAAGCAGCAATGTTACAGAATTTGTCCTCCTGGGCCTCACTCAGGATCCTGATGTAAAAAAAGCATTATTTGTCATGTTTTTACTCATATACGTTGTGACAATGGTGGGAAACCTCCTCATTTGGGTGACTACTATTGGCAGCCCCTCCTTGGGCTCCCTAATGTACTTCTTCCTTGCCTACTTGTCACTTATGGATGCCATATATTCCACTGCCATGTCACCCAAATTGATGATAGACTTACTCTGTGATAAAATCACTATTTCCTTGTCAGCTTGCATGGGTCAGCTCTTCATAGAACACTTACTTGGTGGTGCAGAGGTCTTCCTTTTGGTGGTGATGGCCTATGATCGCTATGTGGCCATCTCTAAGCCACTGCACTATTTGAACATCATGAATCGACTGGTTTGCATCCTTCTGCTGGTGGTAGCCATGATTGGAGGTTTTGTGCACTCTGTGGTTCAAATTGTCTTTCTGTACAGTCTACCATTCTGTGGCCCAAAGGTTATTGACCACTTTGTCTGTGACATGTACCCATTATTGGAACTGGTGTGCCTTGACACCTACTTTATAGGACTCACTGTGGTTGCCAATGATGGAATAATTTGTATGGTCATCTTTCCCTTTCTGCTAATCTCCTGTGGAGTCATCCTAAACTTCCTTAAAACTTACAGTCAGGAAGGGAGGCATAAAGCCCTGTCTACCGGCATCTCCCACATCATTGTGGTTGCCCTCTTTTTGTTCCCTGTATTTTTATGTATGTTAGACCCGTTTCCAACTTTCCCTTTGATAAATTCATGACTGTGTTTTATACAATTATCACACTCATGTTGAATCCTTTAATATACTCGTTGAGAAAATCAGAGATGAAAAATGCTATGAAAAATCTCTGGTGTGAAAAGTTAAGTATAGTTAGAAAAAGAGTATCTCCCACACTGAACATATTTGTTCCAGTTCTAAGGCAACAAATAGGCAGTAAAATACTGCAGTCAATTCAACAGATTCTGTAGGGATGCTTCTCTCTATCTACATAAAGCCATCAGAAAAGTAGTATAAATTATCCACTGAGACTAGAATAAATCTAATAGAGAAATTTGGAGAATGAATAAAATCACAGGTACTGAATAAAAGGTCTTGGTACAAGTAAAAATAAAACCAAGCTCACCTTGTAACTTTATTTTTCTCAGTTTATATTGAAATAGGACTTAAAGTTATTGATTATTTTCAAAAGAGAAAACACAAGCCATTTCTGTAGATGTACTTTTACCCAAATTCATGAGAAAGCAATTTGGCTAATACTTAAAACAAATTTCTGGGGCAAAGAGAGTTGTTTTTAAATCTTATTTTTTATTATTCTATTAGTAAAGCAGTTTTCTGTGTTATTAATTTTGTTTTAAGGTTGCTTCCATTCCGCAGGTCATGTCTATGCATTTCCAGTTCAGGATATTTGGATGACAGATGATATTGTCTTTAATGAAAGACAGGATTGGCTGGGTGCAGTGGCTCACACTTGCAATCGTAGGTCTTTGGGAGGCCGAGGCAGGTGGATCACAAGGTTAGGAGTTCAAGACCAGCCCAGCCACGATGATGAAACCCCATCTGTACTAAAAATACAAAAATTACTGGGGATTGGTGGCAGGCATCTGTAATCCCAGCTATTTGGGAGGCTGAGGCAGAGAACTGCTTGAACCCGGGAGGTGGAGCTTTCAGTGAGGCAAGATTGTGCCACGGCACTTCAGCCTGTGTGACAGAGTGAGACTGCATCAAAAAAAAAAAAAAAAAGGCACTCTTAGTGACCAATTTTGTAAGATGTAATGTAGATAATGATGAAAACAGATGCTAGTTCTTTACTGCAGGAAAAAAATACTTTAGTTTTTAGAATCATACTAATTCAAGTTATAAACACATTTTTATGATTTTCCTTGCTTGTTCTCATGTGCTTTTTTGCCACTCTCTGAAGAAAAGGCAAAGCTTCTTATATTCATGATGCTGAAAATATGGATAAGGAAAAGTGCTATTTAGCATAAGCAACATGTTTTCTAAATGTTGTATTTAATTTAAACTGCTAATAGACTTAAATAGATTTGTTGTGTAAGCAAAATTTTGGTTTTCAATTTCATGATAAAAAACAAGTTTTTCTCAGTGTGCAGCCACCTTAGGACATTAGAAAACAAGAAGGTTGAATTGTTTTCATTATAATATAGAACATTATCTATGCTTTGTAAGAGTTAGTTTTTTAAAATTAATTTTTTTGTATGTTGAATATACAACATGATGTTATGGGATACATGTAGAGAGTAAAAAGGTTACTGTTGTGAAGCAAATTAATATATGCATCATCTAAAATACTCACTTTTTGTGGAAAAGCAGATAACATCTACTCTTTTAGCATGAATACCAAATACAGTAAAATTTTATTACCTATAGTCCTCATGTTGTACATTAGTCAGAGGATATAATGTAACAGAAGAAGAAATGAAGAATGAGCAAGTCTAGAGACCTCATGTACAAGAATTTACTTTTCTAAATGAAAACATATTTTATAACTTAAATTACTTGAAAATTTTATAATTTGTATGCACATCAAATGATATGTGAAATTCAGAATATTATCAATGTAATTGAAACTACCTGTGTCTACCACCCTGATGCCATTCCTCTTTTTCTCCCCAGGGATAAACCAAACACTAAAGTTTTTGTTAATCATAGTTAAAATAGTTTAACTACATATGTACTTTTCCTTAAAAGGTATTGTTTAGATTTTCATATTCCTTGCCTTTATTAAAATTATATTGTCCATAGCTTTCTGAATTTTACTTTCTTTCACAATGTAAACATTCTAAGATTTGATTATATTACTGTATGTTGCTTTAGTCTCTTAATTTTCCCTGCTGTATATTATTCCATGTGTGAATATACCACCAATTATGCATCAGTTCAATCAGAGGCCATTTGCAGTGTTTATGTTTTTTTTTTAATTCATGTTGCACAATATGCTGCTATGGACATCCTGAAAAAATTATTTTGTGTTAAAAATAATGCTTATACACTTTTACAGATTACTGCATTTTTTTCTAATGTATTATTAATCACCTCCTTAACCAGTTAAGTTACTTCTACCAACAGTGCATAACAGTTCCATTGCTCTACATCCTTACCAACACCTCACTATAGTGAGATGTTTGATATTTTTGCTAATGTAATAGCTTTAAGGCTGTAAGTTCATTGTGGTTTTAATTTGCAGTCTTTATTGCCACTGAAGTTGAGTATATTCTTAACGTGTTTATTGAATCTCATTTTTTTCTAATTTTCTATGAAATGTGTATTTATATATCTTACCAACTTTTCTACTGGTTGTTTTCTATTATTTTTAATTTATTGGACTTCTTTAGGAAACCTGTGTATTGAATCCTTATTGTTTATATGTATTGCAAACATTTTCTCAGTTTATGATTTCCTTTTTTACACTTCTCATTTCATTTGATGAATAAAGCCTCATGATTTCATTTTTTCTTTATTTATTAAACAAACAAAAATTGCATGTATTTATTATATACAATATGTTGTCTTAAAACATGTATACATTGGGGAAGGATTAAATTGAGCTATTTAGCATATGCATTGCCTTACATAGTCATCACATTTTTGTGATGAAAACACTTAAAATCTACTGTCTTAGCAATTTTCAAGAATAGGTTGTTACTAACTATAGTCACCATGTTGTACAATAGATCTCTTGAATTCATTCCTTCTATACAATTGAAATTTTGTATTCTTTGACCAAAATCTCCCCAACACACCTGGTAACCACTATTCTACTTTCTACTGTTATTAGTTCAACTTTTTTGGATTTCACATATAAGTGAGATTATGTGATATTTGTCTTCCTATGCCTGGGTTATCGCTTAATGCAATGTCCTCCAGTTTCATCCACATTGCCACAAATGACAAGATTTCCTTCCTTTTAAAGGTTAAATAGTATTCATTGTGTATATGTACCACATTTTCTTTATCCATTCATCCACCGGTGGACACTTCAGTTGATTCTGTATCTTGGCTATTGTGAATAATGCTGCAATGAATGTAGTTGTGCAGATATCTCTTTGACATACTGATTTTCTTTATTTTTCTCAGTTTTTAATTTGAGACTGAGTTTTTAATTTAATTTTTCTTTGTTTTTAATTTGAGACTGAGTTTCACTCTTGCCATCCAGGCTGGAGTGCAATGGCGTGACTTCAACTCACTGCAACCTCTGCCTCCTGGGTTCAAACAATGCTCCTGCTTCAGCCTCCCATGTAGCTGGGATTACAGGCATGTAGCAGCACACCTGACTAATTTTTGTTTGCATTTTTAGTAAAGATGGAATTTGGCCAAGTTGGCCAGGCTGATCTGGAACACCTGACCTCAAGTGATCCGCCTGCCACAGCCCCCTAGAGTGCTGGAATTACAGGTGTGAACCAGTGCGCCCACCATAGTGATTTTCTTTTTAAAAAATAATATATACCTAGCAATGGGATGGCTGGGTCATATGATAGCTTTAATTTTTGAGAACGCTTCATGCTGTTTTCCATAATAGCTGTACTAATTTACATTACTAGTAACAGTGTGCAAGGGTTCTCTGTTCTCCACATCCTCACCAACACTTGTTGTCATTTGTCTTTTTGATAATAGCCAGTCTAATAGGTGTGAGATAACATTTAATTGTGGTTTTATTTTGCATTCCTCTGATGATTAGTGATTTTGAGCATTTTTATACACATATTGGTCATTTTTATGTCGTGTTTAGAGAAATGCTTACTCAAATCTGATATGGTTTGGCTGTGTCCCTACTCAGATCTCATCTTGAATTCCCACGTGTTGTAGGAGGGACCTGGTGGAAGGTAATTGAATCATGGGGGCAAGTCTTTCTCCTGCTGTTCCC
The DNA here is from genome assembly GCF_029289425.2 of Pan paniscus. Taxonomy (NCBI): domain Eukaryota; kingdom Metazoa; phylum Chordata; class Mammalia; order Primates; family Hominidae; genus Pan; species Pan paniscus. The sequence goes on from NC_073258.2 coordinate 56,377,382, forward strand.
ATGATGGTGAGTAAGTCTCATGAGATCTGATGGTTTTATAAAGAGGACTTTCCCTGCACAAGCTGTCAGAAAGCTTGTCTGCTGCCATTCATATAAGACATCTCTTGTTCCTAGTTGCCTTTTGCCATGACTGGGAGGCCTCCATAGTTATGTGGAACTGTAAGTCTATTAAACCTCTTTCTTTTGTAAATTGCCCAGTCTTGGGTACATCTTTATCAGCAGTGTGAAAATAAACTAATACAGTAAATTAGTACCGAGAGTGGGGCACTGCTGAAAAGATACCCGAAAATAAGGAAGTGACTTTGGAACTGGGTAACAGGAAGAGGTTGGGACAGTTTGGAGGGCTCAGAAAAAGACAGAAAAACATGGGAAAGTTTAAAACTCTCTAGAGACTTGTTGAATGGCTTTGACCAAGATGCTGATAATGGTGTAGACAATGAAATCCAGGCTGAGGTGGTCTCAGATGGAGATGAGGAACTTCTTGGGAACTGGAGCAAAGGTGACTCTTGTTACATTTTAGCAAAGACACTGGTGGCATTTTGCACCTGCCCTAGAGATCTGTGGAACTGTGAATTTGAGAGAGATGATTTATGGTATCTGGTATCTGGCAGAAGAAATTTTTAATCTGCAAAGCATTCAAAGGATGACTTGGGTGATGTTGAAAGCAATAGTTTTATAAGGGAAGCAGAGCATAAAAGTTTGGAAAATTTGCCGCCTTACAATAGTGATAGAAAAGAAATTTGCAGCCTTTCTGTACAATAGTGATAGAAAAGAAAATTCCATTTTCCAAGAAGAAATTTAAACCAGCTGCAGAAATTTGCATAAGTCACAAGCCAAATGTTAATCATCAAGACACTGTAGAAAATGTCTCCTAGGCATATCAGAGAACTCTGCAGCAGCCCCTCCCAACACAGGCCTGGAGGCTTAGAAGAAAAAAAAAGTTTTCATCGGCCTGGCCCAGGGTTCCTCTGGTGTGTGCAGTCTAGGGACTTTGTGCCCTGCATCTCAGCTGCTCCAGCTGTGACTAAAAGGGGCCAAGGTACAGTTCAGACCATGTTTTCAGAGGGTGCAAGCCCTAAGCCTTGGCAGCTTCCACATGGCATTGAGCCTGTAGGTGCACAGAAGTCAAGAATTGGGGTTTGGCAACCTCTGCCTAGATTTCAGAGAATGAATGGAAACGTCTGGATGTCCAGGCAGAAGTTTGCTGCAGGGCTGGGGCACTCATGGAGTACCTTGGCTAGGGCAGGGTAGAAGGAAAATGTGGGGTTGGAACCCTGACACAGAGTCCCTGCATAGGGGAGCTTTGGAACTGTGAGAAGAGGGCAAAACCACATGGTGGAGCTGCCCAAGAACATGGTAACCCACCTCTTGCATCAGCATGACCTGGATGTGAGACATGGAGTCAAAAGAGATGATCATTTTGGAGCTGTAAGATTTGACTGCCCTGCTGGATTTCGGACTTGCATTGGCTGTGTAGCCCCTTTGATTTGGCCAATTTCTCCCATTTGGAATGGCTGTATTACCCAAGGCCTGTACCCCAGAAGTATCGCAGAAATATCTCAAAAGTAACTAATTTGCTTTTGATTTTACAGGCTCATAGGTGGAAGGGACTTGCCTTGTCTCAAATGAGACTTTAGACTGTGAACTTTGAGTTGATGCTGAAATGAGTTAAGACTTTGGGAGACTGTTGGGAAGGCAAGATTGATTTTGAAATATGAAAAGATGAGATATAGGAGGGGCTATGGGTGGAATGATATGGTTTGGCTGTGTCTCCACTCAAATTTCATATTGAATTCCCATGTGTTGTGAGAGGGACCCAGTGGGAGGTAATTGAATCATGCTGGCAAGTCTTTTCTGTGGTGTTCTTGTGATAGTGAATAAGTCTCATGAGTTCTGATGGTTTTATAAAGAGGAGTTCCCCTGGACAAGCTCTCTCTCCTTGGCTGCTGCCATTCATATAAGACATGACTTGCACCTCCTTGCTTTCTACCATGATTGTGATGCCTCCACAGCCATGTGGAACTATAAGTCCATTAAACTTCTTTCTTTTGTAAATTTCCCAGTCTCAGGTATGTCTTTATCAGGAGCATGACAACCAATACAAGATCCTTTGCCTATTTTATATTTGCACTATTTTTCTTTCTATTGAGTTGTTTAAATTCCTTATGTATTTTGGATATTAAGCCCTTATCAGATATACAGTTTGCAAATATGTTTCTTCTATTCTGTAGGTTGTCTTTCCACACTGTTAATTGTTTCCTTTCTTTACAGAAGGTTTTTAGTTCAATGTAATCCCATTTATCTTTGTGCTTTTGGTTGCCTGTGCATATCCAAAAAATCATTGTCCAGACCAATATCATGGAGATTTCCCACTGTTTACTTCTAACAGTTTTATAGTTTCAGGTCTTACCACAGTTAAGTCTTTATTTTCTTTATTCCATTTTGAGTTGACTTTTGTACATAATATGAGATAAGGGTCTAATTTCATTCTTCTGCATGTGGCTAGCTAGGTGTCCCAATGCCAATTATTGAAGGTACTGTCTTTTTTCTTTTTTGTGTTCTAGGCACATTTATCAAAAACCAATTGACTATATGGCTGATTTAGTTCTGGGCTCTCTGCTTTTTTCCATTGGTCTATGGAACCATGCTCTTTTGATTACTATACATTTGTAGTATATTTTGAGAATAGAAACTTCTTAATGTAGTAAAATTTCTGTCTTTATGTGTATAGTTAGCATTTCTATATTTTACTTAAGAAGTTCTTCTCTGTCATATGGCCAGGAAAATATCATTCTATATTGTTTTCTAAAGATTGTAAAATTGTGCAATTTTTAATTTTCAATTTTAATTCACAGAATATTAATTTTTATGTACATTGTGAAATACATATTCAGTTTCATTATTCTCTTAATGTAGATACTTGGCTGTCTAAGCATCATTTATCAGTCAATCCTTTCACACAACAGGTTTTCATCTATGTTTGAGTCTAGTTCTACTTTATTCTGGTCAACTAATTCATTTATTTCTAACCTTGTTTATTGTCATAACTGAATAATAACTGTTTAAATCTGAGAGGGAATCTCATAACATTTGCCTTTTCTTAAAATTAATTGATTTATCTTTCTTGGTCCTTTGTTTCTCCATATACATCTGGTTCATGTTTATATACAGCTTGTCATGTTTTAAAAAATCTGTTGGGATTTTTATTGAAATTGCATTGAAGCTGTCAATAAGTTTGGGAAGAACTGACATCTTTGTAGTATTGAATCTTCCTACTCATAAATATAACACAAGTTTGTATTGACATCTTTTTTAATGATCTTCAATTTTGAAAAATTTTATAAAAAGTCCTTTCATATCTTTTAATGAATTTCTCTTATACATTTTTGTTGCTGTTCACAACAGCCTTACTGAACATAGATTTTACTAATATTTGTGAGCTGCATTATGTAAGCAAACTGGTATCACTTTAAATTAACAAGTTATATTCATTTTGTTAATAGGGAGATAGTTTACCATTGATACTCCTTTTATGAATTTAATTTTCGCATACTTTAATTTCATTGGCATGCTGAAAATCTTTTTATTGACAAAAATTTGTAAATTAAACAAAAAAAATTTTTCTAGTTTTTATATTGTCAAAGGGTTATACTTTTTATTTCAATGATATTTGTCAATCATATTTTATTATAATTTTGTGTTTTCTAATTAAAGATTACTTAACAATTCATAAATATTTTCTTCTAGCTCACTTAATTTTTTTTCTTATTTAAAGCTTTCAGTGTACATATATTTATGTGTATGGGGAGATTTTAGAGAAAAAGATAATATTTGTGTATACATGTGTTTCTTTGTGTGTACATATGTATAAAGATTTAAAACTATTTTTCAAATGGTTTTCATTTGCCCTAAAACCAATTTTTAAAACACATGAATAAAAAAGTTCAAACTCGTTTCCTAATCTAGTATGCCCTGTTTGTCATACTTAATGTCCAAATATTTATATATCTATGTGGAAAGTATCTCTTTTGATTGAATGATTATTCCTAAGCCAGTATCCCACTATTTTAGTTCATGTAAATAGATTTTTTTATATCTGATAATAGGCCTATCATTGAATACTCTTATTAAACAAAATTTTTCAACATTAATATTTGAGTAATCTTACAAGATTGCAGAAATTGCTGAGGCTGTTGACTGAGAGTATATTAAATATATAATTAATCTGGAAAATAATTGAAATCTTGAATACATTAAATCATTCTATCTGACAACATGAAAAGTGTCTGCATTTATTTATTTAGGTTGCTGAGATTCCTCACTAATTCTTTTTTGTTTGTTTGTTGTTTTCACATTAGTCTTCACATTTTTTGTTTCTGATTATGTTTTGTAATTTGGGTTACATGAATGAAAGGTATCCTTTCCACATCATATCTTCTAGATAATCATTATGTCTTATATTCAAGAAAGTTGAATCTTGAATTCAGGCACTGTACTGAACTCTCTTATTTAATGTAATAGATTTTTAGTTAACACTTTTGGATTTGCTAGACAAAAATATCATTTTAAGAATTTGTCTTTCTAATATTTTATATTATATTTCTCCTTATTATATTAGTGCGTGTTAATTGGTATAAAAATGAGATAATAATTGGATAGAGGAAAACTTGATTGAATTTTAGCTTCAATGGGGATGCCTGTGGTATTTCCTTTAAAAATGTGCTCATTAAAAATTGTCACCCCCACCTATATTTCAGTATCCTGACAGGAACAGACACCACTCTTCAGAGGAACAGCTGAAGACTATTTACGAATTGTTTGCAGAGTTAATCACTTAAAAAAAAATGGTAAAATACCCAGGGCTAGCAATAGTGGGAAATCATGACCATCCCTGGCTCTGAAGGGGCAAAGGAGAGATTTGTTTCAGATGGTGATAGCTGTAGCAGAGGAGGAGAGGTCACTGGTAAGGAGATATGGCTTAGTTAAAGAGACTGGAAATTTCCAAACCATGACCCACAAGGAAAAGTGCTTTGCATGAGTTAGCTTCCTAGAGCTGAAAACGCAGTGGAAACATTAGAAGTGGATCTGCAGAAGAAAATGTAGTATATCCATAACAATTCATCCTTTTTTGCTCCCACCATCCACTTTTGGCTTTTGGCCAGGAAGTAAAACTCTGTCCCAAACACAAGGAACATACAAAATCCCTTCACCTTCCCTATCATGAATTGATTTCAAATTATACATACTCCCACCTCAAACCAAATTGAAATATGAACCGCCAGTGCTATTATTTAGAGTAACGGGGAGGAGAAATAAAAGAGAAATGGCTAGTGAAACTATTACCAAAAATAAAACACAGGCTTCAGTCCAAGCTTTTTAGGCTTGTCATGTTAATAATGATTACTTCCTCTTCCACCTTCCATTTTATATTCCTTTTACTTTTTGCCAGTTCCTCAGCTGATTGGAGTATTTAACCCAGCTGCATATTTCAAACATTCATTACCATAGGATTCAAATTTGTAAATATTTTATTAGTTTGCCTCTACTCATTGTTCTTTAGCAGGCATGGCAGTAATAGGAGGGTGCAGACTTAGTCTCCCGTGTCTTCATTTGTGTGCAGCAACCCAGCTTCCCTTAGTTAATAAGGATGAAGTGCTCAGCTCAGTACAATGAGCTGCATGTTTGGTCAGCGCAGGGAACTCAACCTGATCATGTGACAGTTCTCATTTAAATTTTAAAAGAGCAATGACTGTATTCATTAGTAGAAGCATTCCATCTTTGGGCCCTGAGTTTTCAAGCAAACCAGACAGAAACTTCCAAGAACCTGAATAAAAAATACCTTAAGTGGGTTACTATATAGATTAGGTGTAATGACAAGCACCATCCTGACCTCCACAGTTGGTTCAAAGACTTGTTCATTCTGACTACAGGAGAGATGGTCTTGATTGAGGTGTAACTCTTGGCTTAAGACTATATTACATGCTGTAGCATAGCAAACCAATGTTGTTTTGTATTCTCTCTTTTCTCCCAGATGACACTGTCATAGAACCCTCAGCAGCCTACTTCATCATTTTATCATGTCAGGTGCTTCCGGATTATGATGAAAGCTGTGAGATCAGTGAAGTTTATAAATACGAGCCCATTGCATTGCTGCAAGGTAGCTTTCTTCATTAGAGGCAATATTGGATTCAATTTCACGACAATAAACAAAAGGAGTTCTGTGAATCTATGTACACTAGTGATAGAAATAAAATATATCTATTACTTTGAAAACAAATCGCTGTCTCTTTTGTGTTTGACTGGGACTAATGTAATAAATATGACATCATTATATCTGACTGGTCCCCTGGTGATTGGTGCTTAATTGGGTTCCCTGTGATGGCCTTCACTGATATTAGGCTTAACATTTTGCTACAGTGGTTATCAAATCAACCTTAGTGAGGGCAAATCCATGTTACTGAGCCCATGCATAATATTCAACTGTCGTTAGAGCCTATTTGTATATGGAATCATTTAGCAAGCCCTGAGGACTTGAATGGACCTTCACTGACATTTAAAATGGATCATCATGTTAATTTGATCATCAAGAGTCTTTTCATTGAGGTCTGATTGGCATTTATATGGAACATAAACATCTTTATATATTGCTCCCATTCTGAGTCTTCCATCCACTGAGTTCTACACCTTTTGTCATTGACATTTAAATCTTCTTCTTTCCAAGCTCTTTTCAATTTCCTGACCAGCTGACCAAGCCATAAATGGAGTAGATCTATGCCTCAGGTCATCTCTTCTTTGCAATATTCCTACCCAGATATAACTCCTGAAGTAATGTCCACTTTGGATATTTTATTCATGGCTCCCTTTTAAGATGCCCTTGTTTGACTCTAATGCAACAATATTCTGCCAGAAGTCAGCATATTGTGTAAACTCACCTACGTAAGTCATTTTGGCCTTTAAAAAATCTGTTAACTTTTTTAGGTTACTCCTTATGAAACCTTACGCATGGATGAGAGAGAAAGATGAAACAAAAGGAGCAGTTAATATGGGAATTTGAGTCATATGCTCAAACAAATTATTTGTGTCTTCTGAACCTACTTGGGCCCAGATTTATATAAATGATTTCCATTTTAAAAATGGAGTGCAGTTCTACATATACATATTTACAATTTGTTGACTAAAATAATACCTACTTTACAATGAAATTTTGTGTTCTCATAGTCTCTTGGAGTTCCATAGTTGAATTTGATTTTTATCAAGGCCTGTTAGCAAGCCTTTGGGAAGCTTTGCCAAAGGGATAATATTTGTCAAAAGAAGAGTGCATGGAGTCATTAAAAATACTAGGGGTTTGCACTGTGACCCTCCTACTGGGGCTTGCCAAAAGCCTATATTACCACCCCTTTCTGCCATAAAAATGTCTGAGTACAATTGAATCTGCATAGTCATAAGACCTTTCTTTCAGGATAGTTTGTAATACAACAAGGACCTTTCATACAATCTTCTATTCTTCTGCATTCACTCAAAACTGGCCACTTTATAGGTAACTCACTAATCAATGGCACATATCCAAATATGTTGTATGTTGCTGCCAAAATGGAGTGGAGGCAGCTCTGGATATTGGGGAGGTCAGGCTCTCTTGCATTCTCCCAGGAAAGGGGTCAAATCCAGGGGCCTAAGGAGTGACTGACTGCAGGTTTCACCTCTACTGCGCCTGGAAGGAGAAGGCCCACTGACACGGGAATCTAATCCACCAGGTTTCTCAGATTAGTAGCAGTTCCATCCTTCACTGCGACGGAGCTCCCTCCCTCGGAGAGAGGCAAGCCTCCATTTCTGGTCTCTCTCCGTCCTCTTGCTATTGGCCTGCAGGCTCTGGGGGGTACACAGTGACTATGGACAGATGTCGATCCCCAGCACAATATAGTGGCCCTACAAAAACGCAGCCAGACTGTTTTTTTACACTGGTCTCCAGTCCTCCTTCTCCTCAGTGGGTAGGACCTCCTGACTTGTGACTCTAGCCAACACCCTGACCCTCCTTGGTTCTCAGGCTAGAAAGAGCTCTGCACTTCCCTGAGAAAAAGCTCCCACAGGGAGAAGCAAGCCACCATTTTTGCTTTCTTGCAGCCCTTGGTACTGTTGCCTTCAGGCTCTGGTGGGTGTGTGGTGACTAGGAGTTGGGGTGGATCCTCAGCACAATGCAGCAGCCTCACGGAAAAAGTGACCAGACCATTTTCCACCTAGGTCAGTGATCCTGCTTCCCCTTACTGGTCAGGGCCTCCCAACATGTGACTCCAGCACAATGACCCTGTCTCAGCCTGAACAGTTGGAAGCAGCTCTGCAGCTCACTGGGGAGGAAATCTCAGTGACAACCCACAAGCTCTCTGCCATTGCAGCTGCAGTGGTACTGGCCTAACTACCCTTGGGCTGAGGAAAGATAAAAGGTCTTAGTCACTGCACTGGCACCTCCAACACACTGCAATCACCATATGGAGAGGGTTCCAGATCCTCTTCCCTGTGATCCTCCATGCCCCACTGTTCACCAGGCAGGGCCTCTGGCTACAGACAGAAGATCAGTAACCCCTCCCATGGCTGAGCACACGCAGGGGTAGTGGCTCTGAGATCCCCTGAAGAGGGGCTTCCAGAGGAAAATAATTACCACTCTTCCACTGCCACAGCAGCAGTTGTGCCCTTGCTGTGCTCAGTCTGAGGAAGAAACAAAGAGCCTGAGGACTTCACCTGTGTTCCCAGTACCCCACGGTCACCATACAGAGAGGAGCTCAGTCTCACCTTTCTGGGAGTCCTTGACCCTTGCTCCTTAACAAGGGGAGCCCCAAGTTCAGGCCAGCAGTGCAGCATCCCACACTCTGGTTGAACATTTCCAGTAGAAGCAACTCTGCATTTCTCTGAAGTGTAGCTTCCAGAGGCAACTGAAAGCCTGTCTCCCACTGCCACTACAGCAATACTTCCCTTGCTGCCCTCAGACTGAGGAAGGAGCAAAGAAACTGAGTGTCTTAACTACACCTCCTGCAAGTTGCAAGTGCCTTAAGGAGAAGGGGCCAGTCTGTGCCTCATTTATTACCAGGCAGGCTCCGTGGCTTGGGCCCACAGCACAGCCACTTCATCCTGGGTTGATTGCACTGATTGATAGTGACTCCACATCTCTTTGGGTGGAGCCTCGAGAAACAAGTGAAAGATCCTCTGTGACAACAACTGCTAAGGTCCCTTCCTTGTTGTCCCCAAGCTGGGGAGGAAACATAAAGCCCAAGATTGCCCCAGAGCTGCAGTGTGCAGCCTGGGAGTGCCAAGCCAAGATCTGCAGCCAGCACTCAATGGAGAGGAACCCACACTTTCAGAGCACTGAGAGGAAGCATGGCTGCAACTGTGAGTAAATACAGAGGAGCCATGTGGCTGAGCAAGAGCTGACCTACTGGCCAGTTTGCTTAAACGCCACCTACTGGATCACAGCCCAAAATTCAGCACCAAAAATACTTTGTTAGTATGCCCCCTTGTGAAACCAAGGACAATAATTCAGCTACAAATAAAGACCCTGCACAAAGCCTTGGCCCTCTGAAAACATCCTGAAAAGAAGTCTACTGACTGTACTCAAGTTATGCCACAGTTACAGGAACAGCAGGTAACATAGATGAGTAAGAACCAGTACAGTAACTCTGGTAACTCAAAAAGCCAGAATGGCTTTTTTCCTCCAAATGACTGCACTAGTTCCCAAACAACCATTCTTAATTGGGCTGAAATGACAGAAATAGAATTCACAATACAGATAGGAAGGAAGATCATTGAAATACAGGAGAAAGTTAATATCTATTCCAGGGAATCTAAGGATTATAATAAAATGATACAGGAGCTGCTAGATGAAATAACTATTATGAAAAAAACTGATTTGGTAGAACTGAAAAACACACTACAAGAATTGCATATGCAATCACAATTATTAACAGCAGAACAAGCAAAGCTGAGGAAAGAATCTCAGACTCAAAAGCTAGCTCTTTGAAATAACTCACTCAGACAAAAATGAAGAAAAAAAGAATTTAAAAAATAAATAAAACTTCTCAGAAATTGGGATTATGTAAAGAGACCAAGTCTGTGACTCATTGGTGTCCCTGAAAGAGATAGGGAGAAAGCAAAAAACTTGGAAAACATATTTCAGGATGTACTTCATGAAACTTTGCCAACGTTGCTTGAGAGGGAAACATTCAAACTCAGGAAATGTAGAGAACCCCTGTGAGATAATACACATGAAGAACATTCCCAAGACACATAATAATCAGATTCTCCAAAATTGAAATGAAAAAACATTTTTAAAGGTAACTATACAGAAGGGGCAGGTCATTTCCAAAGGGAACTCCGTCACAATGATAGTGAAGCTTCCAGCAGGAAACCCTACAAGCCAGAAGAGAGGTCTCTATTCAGCATTTTTAAGAAAAGAATTTCCAATCAAGAATTTCAAATCTGGCCAAATTAAGCTTCATAACTGAAAAAGAAAAAAAAATCTTCTCAGACAAGCATATGCTGAGGAAATTTGTTACCACCAGACATGCCTTACAAGAGATTCTAAAATGAGAACTAAATATGGAGAGACTATTACAGCCACTACAAAAACACACTTGACTACACAGACCAGTGACACTATAAAGCAACCACACAAACAGCGCTGCTTAATAACCAACTAACAACACAATGACCAGATCAAATCCACACGTATCAATACTAACTTGGAATGTAAATGGGCTAAATGCCCCAATTAAAAGCCACAGAGTGGAAAACTTGATAAAGAACTAAGATCCAATAATGGTATGCTGTATTCAAGAGCTCCATCTCACATGCGATGACACCCAGAGACTCAAAGTTAAGAGATGGAGAAAAATCTACCAAGCGAACAGAGAACAGAAAAAGCAAGGGTTCTCATCCTAATTTCAGAAAAAAAACAGACTTTAAACCAACAAAGATAAAAAAAGACTAAGAAGGGCATTACATAATGGTAAAGGGTTCAATTCAACAAGACCTAACTATTCTAAATATATGTGCATGGAACAATGATGCACCCAGATAAATTAAGCAAGTTTCTAGAGACCTACAAAAAGACTTAGGTTCCCACACAACGATAGTGGGAAACTTCAACATCCCTCTGACAGTATAAGATTATTAGAACACTAACAAAGATATTCAGGACCTGAACTCAACACTAGACCAAATGGATCTAATAGAATTCCCCAACACAAAACAGCAGAATATACAATCTTCTCGTCGTCACATGGCACAAAATCCAAAATCAACCCAACTGAACATACAACAATACTCAGCAAATTCAGTAAAACTGGAATCATACCAACCACGCTTTCAGATTTTCTCAAAAATAAGAAAATTTCACAAACCTTACAATTACATGGAAATTAAACAATCTGCTCCTGAATGACTTTTGAGTAAATAAAGAAATTGAGGCAAAAATCAAGAAGATCTTTGAAATTAATTAGAAAAAATACAACTTAAAAATCTCTGGTACACACTTAAGGCAGTGGTAAAAAGGGAAGTTCATTGCATTAAATGCCCACATCAAAAAGTTAGAAATATTTCAAATTAACAACCTCACAGCTAGTGGCACTAGAGAAGCAAGAGCAAACCAACCCCAATGCTAGTAAAAGTCAAGAAATAACAAAAATCAAAGCTGAACTGGGAAAAATTAATACACAAAAAATTTTACAAAAGTTTAACAAATTCAGGAGTCTGTTTTTTGAAAGAATAAGTAAGATAGACCAAGAGCTAGACTAATGAAGAGAAAAGATAGAAAATCTAAATAAACACAGTTAGAAATGACAAAGAGGATGATACCACTGAACCCATAGAAATACAAAAAACCCTCAGAGACTACTATAAACATCTCTATGCAGAGAAACTAGAAAATCTAGAAGAAATGAATAAATTTCTGAATACATAAATCCTCCCGAGACTAAACCAGGAAGAAACTAAATTCCTGAACAGATCAATAATGACTTCCAAAATTGAATAAGTAATAAAAAGCCTACTAACAAAAATCAGCTCAGGACCAGATGGATTTACAGCTGAATTCTACTAGATGTATAAAGAAAAGGTGATACAATTCCTATGGAAAGTATTCCAAAAAACTGAGTAGGAAGGACTCCTTCCTAAGTCATTCTGTTAGGCCAGCATTATCCTGACACCCAAACATGGCAGATACACAACATAAAAAGAAAACTTCAGGACAATATCTTTGATGAAGATAGATGCAACAATTCTTAACAAAATATTAGCAAACTGAAACTTACAGCACAACAAAAATCTAATCATCCACGATCAAGTATGTTTTATTCCTGGAATGCAAAGTTGATTCAACATATGCAAATCAATACATGTAATTGATCACATAAATAGAACTAAAAGCAAAAATAACATAATAACTTAAATAGATGCAGAAAAGGCTATTGATAAAATTCAACAATGCTTTATGTTAAAAAACCTCAATAAACTAGGCATTGAAGGAATGTATTAATACTTCAAAATAATGTCTTCTGTGACAAACCCACAACCAACATCATACTGAATGAGCAACAGCTAGACTCATTCCCTTTAAAAACTGGCACAAGATAAAGATGCCCTCCCCCACAACTCCTCTTCAACATAGTACTGGAAATCCTGGCCACAGCAATCAGGTAAGAGAAATAAGTGAAAGAAAATAGGAAGAGAGGAACTTAAACTATTCCTGTTTGCAGACAACATAATTCTGTATTTAGAAAGCCCCATAGTCTTGTCCAAAAACACCGTGATCTGATAAACAACTTCAGCAAAGTCTCAGGATACAAAATCAATGTACAAAAGTCACTAGCATTCCTGTGCACCAGCAACAATCAAGCTAAGAACCAAATCAGAATGCAATCTCATTCATAATTGCCACAAACAGAATGAAATACCTAGGAATACAACTAACCAGAGCAGTGGAAGATCTCTACAATAATGTTTTCTTTTTACTTTTTTCTCCTTTGGAGTCAGGGTATCACTATTTTGCCATGGCTGAGCTTGAACTCACAATCTTCCTGCCCTAACCTCCAGAGTACCTGGGACTACAGGTGTGTGACTCCACTCTGGGCCCAATGTTTTCTATAGAATTTTTTGGGGGAGTTCAGCATCAAATCTGGGGTCATACATTAAATTTAGTTGATATTTCACTTTATTTTATCCTGAACAGCTTTCTAGTACTTCTTTAACTTTTTATTGCATTAACATTTTGAGGAACATCTCCCATTTGCTTTGCAGAGTACCTTTCAATCTGAAACTGATAATTTCCTTATTTTGAGACCAAACTTATCCACACCTGTCAGGCATGCTACATCCCAGGTTATCTTTGCCTTTGCCTGCATCAAATTACAAATTGAATTAAGGGTAAAAAGGTTCAACCTGTTTACCTTGATTAGGACATCTTTGAGGCCACCCCTACCTCGAAATTTCCTGTAATACTGGCCTTTGATGCAATTATGTTCATGTAAATGTCTCTCCCTGTCCATTGTTTTGTTACAGGTGTTATTCCCTAGAGCACTCACCAACAAATCCTGCAAAAAAATCTAGCAGAAACTATTTTTTTCGAAACCCAACCTACACATTTTTGTAAATGTTCTTGGCTCTTGCTTCTCTCAGAGGGGTTCATAAATTGAATTGTTGTGATTCTCTTTTTGCGGTTTCTTCTTATCAGGACTTTGTATGGAGTTACACTGATTTTTGTCTTCTGTTCATTTTGAAGTCCTGAAGTGAGTCTTCTGTATAGATGAGTAAGAGTTAAGGTTTTGGTGTGTTTTCTAAGATTTCTAGTTTATAGGTGCCTTTTAAAATATAATTTTCTCGGCATAGTACAAAATTTAAGTGAGGAAGGAAGAATTAGGATACCTTTAGATTTTGTCATACTTCTTTGTTTCCTCAGGACTTTAATTTCCTCTTTTTACTTACTTACTTTTCTTTACCATGAAGTCTCCCAATAGTACCTTTCCTTGCTACTTATCCTCATCTCCTCCAGAAGTGATACATCTTGGAGAATAGGAGAATACCATCATAGGTCCTGCATATTTTCATTCTTTCCCTCTGCTCAACATCCTGCTCTATCAGACATCAAACCACTTTCGTTAATGATTTTGAAATTAGTGTGACTTACACTTTGTGGGTGATTCTGGCTGTGCTCCATCTCCCTTAGGCTTCCTACTTCCCTGTACTGTTCTCTATAGTCTTTTCAGGGTTCCCTCACCTTTCTCTCTGGATCAGCAGAGGATCTCTCTGCTGGGATTTGATGTTTATTTCTCTATTTAAAGGAAATTTGAGTTTCATAGTATTCTCAGTGTCACTTATGCTGAATGTCCTAGTTATGTGTGATATTATATACTTGCTGTGCTGTATGTATTGAGTTATTTTTGAGGATATGTAGAGAGATTCTGACTTCAGGAGCTGCCATTATTATATAAAAGACATCTGAATATCAAGTGTCAAATATTTCCGTATTTTAATTTTTTCTTATCTTACTTCATAATAATCATTTTAAAATTATAACTCCTAATTACTAGTTTCTGTATTTCTTTTTAAGAAATATTTTCCCCTCTCTGGATGAAATTTCTGAGGTGGGTTTGATATGTGGATGTTATCTCATCTGAGTTGAATTGAAACTTTTAGTAAGTTGACTATCAATGATCTTTTGCTATTCTCATTAGGTATGTTTGCCATACACAAAGCCTTAAGCTTTCCATTTTACTCTGGTGCCTTCTTAGAGTTGAGAATTTCAAGTATATACTTTTTAATCAGAAGCAAAGCAATCTTGTTCATGCAAATTTGTGTCTTTGTTTTTAATAAGGCACTTGCTCTTTGATGTTACAGTGCAATTTTTTTGCACCTAATTATTCCAAAGTAATTGTCAAGGAGAAACTTCTAAAAATATAGAATACCCTGGAAAGATCATGTGGAAGGGCTCTTTTCTCTGGGGCATGATTCCTAGGTGAATTACTATGGAATGAGCAGCCGTGGGGACAAACAGTTTGAACAACTCAGTGAAATATTTTGTTGTTTATTGTTAAGTCATATCTTCTCTTAACTGGGAGAAGATTTCTCCTCAGGTATTAATGTTAGTGTCAAAAATAAAATAAAAGCCATTATCTTACTAGACATGAACCATACTAAAGCAGTCATATGAACATATGAGTGCTTTTAAAATATTCAAAACAAAGCCAAGTTTCTAGATTATCTTTGTGCACTATGGACTAAGAATGTTTTAAAAAGTTCGTTCAACCAATGAGGTCAGTAAACTTAATAGGGAGGTTTTAAATTTCTTTAATTTTAATATATACATTCTCAATTACATCTTTCCAATTTGATGATTCATCAGTCATATCAACTGTTTATTCCCGAAACCAACTCTGGATAATCCCATAATCCAAATAAAAATATTTACGAAAGTTGGAGAAGATGATCATTCTTTGTTCAGGCAAAAGGAGATACATCCCTGTGTGACAAAGCATTTGCAACTTTAGTGAGCGTGTGCCCTCTTCTTTTCTTTGCAGTCATGCCTGGATTCACAGGGTTTTAATCCTGACTAATCTTCAACAAACTAGGCAGTCATCTTCTAGGACCAAAGAAAAAACTGCAGAAGCCTGGATTTGGAACAAGTGACCAGGGAGGAGATAGAAAACCAACGTAACAAATTTACAAAAAATTTTTCACTGCTATTATGATAGGGATAAAATAGATTTTATTTGAATGAGTTATGCCTCTTTCTTAAGAAGTAGGTTTTATCACTTAATCTCCAGCATTTTATGCCAGAACCTCCAAGAATAAGACATCTTACACATTTTCTTCATTTTATAAAATATTATTAGAATAAGTACAATGGCAATAATGTTCTCTAAATTTTTAATTAGAATTGTTAAATTACATATTGAAATACAGAAATTGCATAGTACAACATAACAATATAACATGATTATATTTATTATTTATAATGGCTTCATTTAGATTGCTTTGTGTAATTTAGAGAATACAACAATTATTTACCTTATATCTTAATACATTGATAATAATAGTAGGGATTACTATAGTTCTTTATCTTTTTACCTTGTATATAGTATTTTAAAATGTTCTGGTTCTGTGCTGATCTTTTATCTGTGTTTTTTTTTTGTTGTGATGAAATATACATAAAACATTGTTGTGCAATTATCATCACTGCCCATCTCCAAAACCTTTTCATCATCCTAAACTGAAACTCCATACGCATCAAACAATAATTTTTTCTTACCCTCTCCCCTTAGCCCCTGGTATCCACCGGTGTACTTTCTGTGTCTGTGAATACGACTATTCTAGGTGTCTTATAAAAGTGAGATCATAACATATTTGTCATTTTGTGTCTGGCTCAGCATGTCTTCAAGGTTCACCAATGTTGTAGCATTATCACAATTTCATTGCTTTTTAAGGTTGAATAATATCCCCTTGTATGTATATACTACAATTTGTTTATTCATTCATTAATTGACGGGCATTTAAGTTGTTTCCATTTTTTGGCTACTGTGAATAATTCTGCTATGAACATCAGTGTCCAAATATTTGTTTCAGTCTTTGATTTCTATTCTTTTGTGCATATACCCCAAATAACATTCACATTACTGTGTGAAAATTCACCATCTGTCTTTCTCCATAGCTCTTTGACATGTATCATTAAAACTAATTTAATCTGAGGTACCTTTTTATAGATTAGGGGATCAACTGGGTACATAACATGATGTGTCCAGTTTTACTCACTACAATTTTAAAACCCTAAAAATAGGGACATATTCACATAATTAACTTACAGGCAGAAATTGATGTTGGCATTTTCCCTAAGCTTCTGTAGATCTTGTACCTAATGAAATTTATAACCTCTTTTTCCATGGACACTAAATTACCGTTTCTAATAAGGTGTATGTGTAGGTGCATAAATTTACTTAGGAAGTAGACTTTTCAGAATACAAGTTTTTATATTTTGTAAAAATTGTTACTCTGGGATACCTATCATGGATTCACTTTTTTGAGTATTTCTTAATGATTTACTTGTTCTCATTGAATATGTTAAGAAATTTGAAGAATCTTACAAATGTTTCAATCAGATATATACTTTTTCATAAAATACATTGATAAAATACAGAATTTTGAATCATTCAAAGTGATAATTTTCAGTAGTTTAGAATAATGGTAATGCTCTTAAGAACATTTTAATAAGTGAAATATCTATTGAGTACTTAAAATGCTATAAACAAATAAGTGTTATAAGTACAAAATGTCAACAGGAGAGGCTGTCCTACTGGAAGTTATCTCTTGAATGCTCAGATAGCTCCTATAAATTATGAGTACTCATTTTCCATTATAAATGCAGAATAGTTTCATAATTGCCAGTAAAGTTATTTAATTATGTATATATGCAACAAAATATCAGAATCCCCAAAGATGGAACTTCCAAGGAAGCTAATCTTACCTACTGACCTATCCTAAAGTTTAAAATCTGATTTTTTTTTATTTTTCTTTGGCCCAAATGTATAAAGATTCCTAGAAGCAAGTGCTGATACTGATGCTGAGTTACCTTTCTGACCACCTCCTGATTGACAGCTCTGGGAATCTGATATTCTTCTGTTCTTAACTAATTCAGTTCCCTAAACCAAAATGCTTACCAATATTTCATTCAGCTTGTGGCCTTTACTTATTTCCATATGCCTTTACTAAGTTATCTCTTATTTTATTTATGTCTACACTTTTACTCTCCCTCTGATCCTTAAAGATGTCTTGGCTTGCTTTGATGCATAGATAGAATAATCTCCTGACTATCACAAATGATCATCACTAACACAGAGCATATTTAAAATAATCCTGCTAATACAAACTTGTGTATATGACACATAAAATTGGGCCTGGATCACATCTGAAAGGCCCAACAGATTATTTGATTTATTTTACTCAAGTGAGAATGAATATTTTGTATTTGGCATAAATTCCAATATCCAAGAACTAATAATATGAAAAAACCCTTATGTATCAATTACTTTAATAATTAAATAACCTTTAGCACATACTAAGCCTAGTTTATATAAAAATGGTCTACCAGCAAAAATGTCATCATGTTGTCTAGGATACAGGTGTCAATGATAAGAATCCAGAAACTCATTTATCTGGAAGGATCATTACATTTCCAGTAAGAAATTATAAGTTGGGATGTGATTTTCCTGAGATGACTAAGCTCAAAATCAACTAATATTTTCAGATTTTTAGTATAGAATTATTTCTACTACACCATGATTTTGCCTGGAGTCTTTATTTTTGACATTCCAAATTAATCTGTAATTAGCCATGATCAGTCTTAAACAAATGCAAAAAGTGAGGAAAATGTCTCTGCATTGCCCCCCGACTTTGATTTGTATTACCTGTTTTTTTTTCCTCTAATGACCTACGATGTAATAGATGAAAATTCAGTGTGTGTGTGTGTGTGTATTTGTGTGTGTGTGTGTGTGTAGTTTCTTTTCAAATAAAACTTTGCTTTCATTGGACTTTCATGGCTGGCAAGATTTTAATACATTTATTTCCACATACTTGCTCTCTGAGCTTTGAAATTTGGTTTAATAAAATTTAATAAACATTTAGTGAGCACTCACAATGTGTCTGGTTCTTTGAGTGAGTTATTCCTGGATTCTAGGAGCTCACAGTAGAGTGTTTCAGAATGGCAAATATCTAAACATTAGCCTGTAATCTTATGCTCCATATACTGGATACTACTTTACATAAATATATAAGTAAAGTCAACACATATGAGACTGTTTTCTTGATAGATCATGGAAGGACAAAATCTGTTCAAAAAAAGATAAATACTATATAAATATCAAAAATACAGTCTTTTTAAGGGATGTTCTCAAGAAAGCAGCTCTATTTTGATCTGTAATAGATTATCTCACATATATATTCACTCACATATACCTTCCAGTTAAAATCATGAAGCCTCATCATTGCGGTTAAAGCAATACATTTGTATTTTTTAAAATTCTTTTTTAAAAATTATACTTTAAGTTCTGGAGTACATGTGCAGAATGTGCAGTTTTGTTACATAGGTACACATGTGCCATGCTGATTTGCTGCACCAATCAACCCATCACCTGCATAACGTATTTCTCCTAATGCTATCACTCCCCTAGCTCCGCACTCCCCAACAGGCCCCGGTGTGTGATGTTCCCCTCCCTGTGTCCATGTGTTCTCCTTGTTCAACTCCCACTTATGAGTGAGAACATGCAGTGTTTTGTTTTCTGTTCTTGTGATAGTTTGCTGAGAATGATGGTTTCCAGCTTCATCCATGTCCCATTTGTAAAAATGAAAAGGATAATTGTGGGAGGATATTCTAAACACTTCTTTTCTAATGAGCTGCTCTGTGTGAGGCCCTGGTCAGGGAAAACGTGGTTGATAAGACATCACATTTTTGACATGGAGCTTCTGACAAATAATCTCAAATTTATCATTGACCCTTTTGTTTGTAGGCTCCGACACCTGAGTCCAACACCTTCAGAAGAACACATGAAAAATAGGAACAATGTGACTGAATTTATACTCTTAGGGCTCACACAGAACCCTGAGGGGCAAAAAGTTTTATTTGTCACATTCTTACTCATCTACATGGTGACAATAATGGGCAACCTGCTTATCATGGTGACCATCATGGCCAGCCAGTCCCTGGGTTCCCCCATGTACTTTTTTCTGGCTTCTTTATCATTCATAGATACAGTCTATTCTACTGCATTTGCTCCCAAAATGATTGTTGACTTGCTCTCTGAGAAAAAGACCATTTCCTTTCAGGGTTGTATGGCTCAACTTTTTATGGATCATTTATTTGCTGGTGCTGAAGTCATTCTTCTGGTGGTAATGGCCTATGATCGATACATGGCCATCTGTAAGCCTCTTCATTATTTGATCACCATGAATCGTCGAGTCTGTGTTCTCATGCTGTTGGCGGCCTGGATTGGAGGCTTTCTTCACTCATTGGTTCAATTTCTCTTTATTTATCAGCTCCCTTTCTATGGCCCCAATGTCATTGACAACTTCCTGTGTGATTTGTATCCCTTATTGAAACTTGCTTGCACCAATACCTATGTCATTGGACTTTCTATGGTAGCTAATGGAGGAGCGATTTGTGCTGTCACCTTCTTCACTATCCTGCTTTCCTATGGGGTCATATTACACTCTCTTAAGACTCAGAGTTTGGAAGGGAAACGAAAAACTTTCTACACCTGTGCATCCCACGTCACTGTGGTCATTTTATTCTTTGTCCCCTGTATCTTCTTGTATGCAAGGCCCAATTCTACTTTTCCCATTGATAAATCCATGACTGTAGTTTTAACTTTTATAACTCCCATGCTGAACCCACTAATCTATACCCTGAAGAATGCAGAAATGAAAAGTGCCATGAGGAAAATTTGGAGTAAAAAAGTAAGCTTAGCTGGGAAAGGGCTGTATCACTCATGAGAATGTGACATTCATTCTTTCACAGAAGCAAGGAACAATTTCACTATCCTATCTGATTACATTTCTGTTATCATTTCCTTTCAGTTTTTTAGCTTACTTATTCTGAAGCAGTCATATAAATTAATATTTGTCTAAGTGTAATATGTTACACCCATTACAGACCAAGAGAATTGCATAGGTTTAACAGTGTGTACTGTTTTTGTAATCATACTGTGTTAAGATTCTTTGGTTGATAACAATATTTAGTTTTGTTTCAAGCTCTTTTTTATTTAAAAATCATTTATTTATTTTTCTTTTTTATTTATTTTAAATTGTCAATAATTGGGTATATTTATGGAGTACAATGTGATGTTCTGATCTATGTATACATTATAGAAAGATTTTATCAGTCTAATGAATATATCTGTCACCTCCCCAACATTGATTTTTTGTGTGTGGTAACATCAAAAATCTATTCTTCTTTATGGTCTGTGATATCTTCCTGGCACATATAAATGTGATCTAAGAAAATTTTTTCCCTTTCATCCAAGAGAATGATATATTAAACGTGAAAATTTAGATTGTTAAAAGAATGTTAATCTAACAGTAAAAATAAATGTCTTGGTGAAATTAATGAATTTAAAGTTTCATAGATATGCTGATGGCTGAGGATAAATCAATGAGAAATAAACTTTGTTAATTTCATACTGTGATGGAGTTAGGATGTCCAGATAGCATATAGTTGTTTTTGTATAATTTGACCAGTTTTTGAACAGAAAAATTGTTTAATCTCATTCTGTATATCTAGATCAATTGACCTCCCCCAATAGCTGAAATAGGTGCTTAAGCCACTCATATATAACAGTAGATTCCACAGAATCTACCCACATTAAACTCTCTGGGTGCACTTTAAAAACACGCACACACACAATGAATGTTAAACATTTTTCAAACGGATTGTTTTGCTTTACACAATAAATGGCTTTCAGAATCTCTGTGAACTATATGATCTCATTGACTGAAGTGATACAAAGTGATACATCAAAGGTGTCTTCTTTGTTTAGAGTTGCTCTACAGTGGGTTTAGAGAACTAATACGGTATTACAAAGATAATTTTTAATGGCTATGGCATAACATATTGCCTTGTTGAAGTCAACCTACAGCATCTTTATTAAGGTAAAAAGTTGGTATTTTTTTTCTTTTTCCTTTCCTCAGTTTATAATAGATGTACTTAATGCACTTAGCAATATTAATGCTTCCAGTTATTCAACACATATTGAAAAAACAATAAGCCATGAAATTGTATTTATTCTTTAGTGAAGGAAATAAAAAGTGCTGTAGATTTTTTAGTAAGAAAGGAATCTCATATCAGGAATTAGAACTTCATAATCATTGGAATTGGGGAATCCAGCATCTGGATACTGGAGTGAGCACAGTGGGATTGAGGTTTCACCACCCAAGCCATGATGCAGAGATGAGGAAGCTAAACTCAGGAAGAAGGTCCTCCTGTCCTCTGCACATGCTTCTCAAAGTCCTCTCCTGCCCTGAGTTTTATATAAAGATAACTTTCTCTAAAATTAGAACAGCAGCAGAAGCAAGAGGGGAAGATAACACACAATTATAAATCACAAGATGTCATGAGAACTCACTGTCATGTTGACAGCACTAAGGGGGGATGGTATTAAACTATGAGAAACTTCTCCCATAATCTAATTACTTAACAACAGGCCCCACCTACACATTGGATATTCCATTTAGACATGAGCTTTGGGTGGGGACACAGATCAAAACCATATCATTCTGCTCTTGGCCCCTCTAAAATCTCATGATCTTTTCAACTTTCAAAATACAATCATGCCTTCCCAACATTCCCCCAAAGTGTTAACCCATTCCAACATTAACTAAAAAGTCCATGGTCCAGTCTTATGTGAGACAAGACTGGTCCCTTCCACCTGAGCCTGTAAAATCAAAAGCAAGCCTGTAAAATCCAAAGCAAGCTAGTTACTTCCAAGATATAAAAAAGGTATAGGAATTGGGTAAATACTTTCATTCCAAAATGAAGAAATCTGCCAAAAAAAAAGGGGTTACAGGCCCCATACAAGTCTGAAGTCTAGCAGGGCAGTCATTAAATCTTAAAATTCCAAAACAATTTCCTTTGACACCATTCCTAACATCTGGGGCATACTAGTGCAATGGGTAGGCTTCCAAGGCCTTGGGTAGCTCCACTCATGTGGCTTTACTGGTTTCAGCCCCCAAAGTTACTCTTTAATTTCCTCTGATGCTCTTGAGGGGGACTGTGACCCTTCTAGGTGCAGGGTGCAAGCTGCTGGTGGATCTATCATTTTGGGGTCTGGAGGATGGTAGCCCTCTTCTCATAGTTCCACTAAGCAGTTCCCCAGTAGGTACTCTGTGTGTTTGCTCCAACCCCACATTTCCCCTCTGCATTGCCCCAGTACAGATCCTTTGTGATGCTCAATCCCTGCAGCAGGCTTCTCTCTGGGATTCCAGGCTTTTTGATACATCCTTTGAATCCTAGGTGGAGGCTCCCAAGCCTCATCTGTTGCAGTATGTGCACCTGCAGGCTTAACACCACATGGAAGCCTTAAAAGCTTACAGCTTTCATCCTCTGAAGCAGTGGGCTGAGATGTATTTGGGGCCCATTTAGCCTCAGCTAGACCTGGAGTGGCTGAGATGCACACTGCAGTGTCCCACGGTTGCTCAGGGCAACAGGGCTCTGGGCTTGGCCCTGAAAACCATTCAGTTCTCCTAGGTCTCCTGGCCTGTGATGGGAGGGGCTGCTGAAAAAGTGTCTGAAATGCCTTTGAGGACTTTTTCCCACTGTCTTGCCTGTTAGCACTTGGTTCCTATTATGCAAATTTCTGCAGTCTGCTTGAATTTCTTCCCAGAAAATGGGCTTTTCTTTTCTATCATGTGGCCAGACTGCAAATTTTTCAAACTTTTACATTCTGCTTCCCACTAGTTCCAGTTTCAGGTCATTTCTTTGCTCATTCATATGAGTTATAGGTTGTTAGACACAGCCAGGCTAAATCTTGAATGCTTTGCTGCTTAGAAATTTCTCCTGCCACATACCCTAAATCATCACTCTCGAGTTTAACCTTTGACAGATCCCTAAAGCAGGGGCACAATGCTGCCAGACTTTGTTGAAGCTCAGCAAAAGTGACCTTTATTCCATCCAGTTGCCATTAAGTTTTTCATCTATAGGAAGTTCAAAACTTTCTCTCACCTTCCTGTCTTCTTCTGAGCCCTCTACACTCTTTCAGCCTCTGCCTGTTACCCAATTCCAAAGCCGCTTCCACATTTTCAAGTATCTTTATAGAAATGTCCCACTCTTTGGTGCTAATTTTCTGTATTAGTCCATTCTTGCATTGCTGTAAAGAAATATCAGAGAGACTCTGTAATTTATAAAGAAAAGAGGTTTAATTGGCTCATTTTTCCACAGGCTGTAACTGAAAGCAAGATGCTCACATCTCCTCAGCTTCTAGAGGGACCTCAGCACATTTACAATTATAGTGGAAGGCAAAGTGGGAGCAGGCACATCTTACATGGCAGGGGCATGAGCAAGAAGGGGAGTTGCCACACACTTTTAAAACAAGCAGATCCCATGAGAACCCATTACTGTGATGACAATACCAAGAAGGGATGGTGTTAAATCATGAGAAACTTCCTCCACAATCCAGTCACCTCCCACAAGACCCTACCTCCAGCATTGAGGGTTATATTTCTACATGAGTTTTGGGTGGAGACACAGGTCCAAACCATATCATTTATTTTTTAAATCATTCGGAATACTCCATTTCCTTCTTTATCATTTATCATCTTCATTTATTTTTATTTCTGATTTGTTCTT